>NC_134397.1:219874536-220174536 GCF_050003625.1 Haematobia irritans | reverse complement strand
TATTCAAAATGTCGAGGTCCGCTAAAATAAGTGGAGGTTACTTAGTTTTTAACTTGAAAAATGGATCACGATGGAATCCCCATTCTTTTTCTAAAAGTAAAATACCGATTTTTTTATTGCGGATTCGCCCTCTACCCACGACTACTGTTTGGTAGAATTCTTGATGTTTTGGTAGATTCTGCAAAACCTTCCTCTCCAACCAAGAGATACTATAGGAATAAATTTTGACAAAATTTTCTATAGAAATAAAACTTTGAGAAAAATTTCTATAGAAATAAAATTTTCAGAGAATTTTCTATAGAAATAAAATTTTGACAAAATTTTAACTATAAATAAATATTTTGGTAAAATTTTCTATAGAAATAAAATGTGGATAAAATTTTGACAAAATTTTCTATAGACATTAAATTTTGACAAAATATTATATAGAAATAACATTTTGAGAAAATTTTCTATAGAAATAAAATTTTTGACAAAATTTTCTATTGAAATAAAATTTGGATAAAATTTTCTATAGAAATAAAATTTTGACAAAATTTTCTATAGAAATAAAATTTTGAGAAAATTTTCAATAGAAATAAAATTTTGACAGAATTTTCAATAGAAATAAAATTTTGAACTTTTTTTCTAAAGAAATAAAATTTTGACAAAATTTTCTATAGAAAAAAAAATTGACAAAATGTTTTATAGAAATAAAACTTCCACAAGATTTTCTATAAAAATAAAATTTTGACAAAATATTCTATAGAAATAAAATTTTCACTAAATTTTCTATAGAAATAAAATTTTGAGAAAATTTTCTATAGAAATAAAATGTGGATAAAATTTTAACAAAATTTTCTATAGAAATAAAATTTTGAGAAAATTTTCTATAGAAATAAAATTTTGAGAAAATTTTTTATTGAAATAAAATTTGGAGAACGTTTTCTAAAGAAATAAAATTTTGAGAAAATTTTTTATTGAAATAAAATTTGGAGAACGTTTTCTATAGAAATAAAATTTTGAGAGAATATTCTATAGAAATAAATTTTGACAAAATTTTCTATACAAAATAAATTTTGAGAAAATTTTCACTAGAAACAAAATTTTGGTAAAATTTTCTATAGAAATAAAATGTGGATAAAATTTTGACAAAATATTCTATAGAAATAAAATTTTGACAAAATTTTCTATAGAAGTAAAATTTTGACAAAATTTTCAATAGAAATAAAATGTTGACAGAATTTTCAATAAAAATAAAATTTTGACAAAGTTTTCTAAAGAAATAAAATTTTGACAAAATTTTCTATAGAAAAAAACTTTAACAAAAATTTTTATAGAAATAAAATTTTGACAAAATATTCTAGAGAAAAAAATTTGACAAAATATTCTATAGAAATAAAATTTTCACTAAATTTTCTATAGAAATAAAATTTTGAAAAAATTTTCTATAGAAATAAAATTTTGACAGAATTTTCAATAAATTTTTACAACATTTCTAAAAAAAATAAAATTTTGACAAAATATTCTATAGAACATAAAATTGACAAAATTTTTTTTAGAAATAAAACTTCCACAAGATATTCTATAGAAATAAAATTTTGACCAAATATTCTATACAAATAAAATGTTCACTAAATTTTCTATAGAAATAAAATTTTCACTAAATTTTCTATAGAAATAAAAATTTTGAGAAAATTGTGTATAGAAATAAAATTTTGAGAAAATTGTGTATAGAAATAGAATTCCGACAAAATTGTCTACAGAACTAGCATTTTGACAAGATTTTCTATAAAAATAAAATGTTGACAAATTTTTTTATAGAAATAAAAGTTGGACAACATTTTTTATGGAAATAAAATTATGAAAGAATATTGTATAGAAATAAATTTTGACAAAATTTTCTATACAAAATAAATTTTGAGAAATTTTTCACTAGAAATAAAATTTTGTTAAAATTTTCTATAGAAATAAAATGTGGATAAAATTTTGATAAAAATTGATAAAATTTTCTATAGAAATAACATTTTGAGAAAATTTTCTATTGAAATAAAATTTGGAGAAAATTTGCTATAGAAATAAAATTGTGACAAAATTTCTAAAGAAATACAATTTTGACAAAATTTTCTATAGAAAATAAATTGACAAAATTTTTTATAGAGATAAATCTTCCACAAGATTTTCTATAGAAATAAAATTTTGACAAAATATTCTATACAAATATAATTTTCACTAAATTTTCTATAGAAATAAAATTTTGAGAAAATTTTCAATAGAAATAAAATTTTGACAAAGGTTAGGTTAGGTGGCAGCCCGATGTATCAGGCTCACTTAGACTATTCAGTCCATTGTGATACCACAGTGGTGAACTTCTCTCTTATCATTGAGTGCTGCCCGATTCCATGTTAAGCTCAATGACAAGGGACCTCCTTTTTATAGCCGAGTCCGAACGGCGTTCCACATTCCAGGGAAACCACTTAGAGAAGCTTTGAAACCTTCAGAAATGTCACCAGCATTACTGAGGTAGGATAATCCACCGCTGAAAAACTTTTTGGTGTTCGGTCGTAGCAGGAATCGAACCCACGACCTTGTGTATGCAAGGCGGGCATGCTAACCATTGCACCACGGTGGCTCCCAAAAAAATTAGTCAAATTTTGACAAAATTTTCTATAGAAATAAAATTTTGACAAGATTTTCTATAAAAATAAAATTTTGAAAATTTTTTATAAAAATAAAAGTTGGACAACATTTTCTATAGAAATAAAATTTTGAGAGAATATTATATAGAAATAAATTTTGACAAAATTTTCTATACAAAATAAATTTTGAGAAAATTTTCTATAGAAATAAAATGTGGATAAAATTTTGACAAAATATTCTATAGAAATAAAATTGTGAGAACATTTTCTATAGAAATAACATTTTCACAAAATTTTTCACTAGAAATAAAATTTTCTATAGAAATAAATTGTGGATAAAATTTTAACAAAATTTTCTATAGGCATAAAATTTTGACAAAATATTCTATGGGAATAAATTTTTGAGAAAAATTTCTATAGAACTAACATTTTGAGAAAATTTTCTATAGAAATTACATTTTGACAAAATTTTCTATAGAAATAAAATTTTGACAAAATTTTCTATACAAATAAAAATTTGAGAAAATTTTCAATAGACATTTTGGTAAAATTTTCTATAGAAATAAAATGTTCATAAAATTTTGAGAAAATTTTCTCTTGAAATAAATTTTTGAGAAAATTTTCAATAGAAATAAAATTTTGAGAAAATTTTCACTAGAAATAAAATTTTGCAATAATTTCCAATAGAAATAAAATTTTGCAATAATTTCCAATAGAAATAAAATTTTGACAAAATTATCAGTGGAATTAAAATTATTCTATAGAAGTAAAATTTTAATGAACTTCATAATATATATATTTTTTTAATTTGGCACACTTTTGTTATTGTGATTTTAAAATTTGATAGATTAGTTTTTGCACGAGTTGCAACCATGCCTCTACCCAACCTGAAAGTTTATTTTATATGTGAGAAACTAAGTTGCGTTTTCCATAAGTTTAGCAGTGGGGAATTGTACTTCGACAAATAAGGAGCTTTTATAATTAAAGAAAATGAACAAGAAGACATTTACCGACTTTTATATAACTTCAACCATATATTATCAAAACCAGCTTCCAAGAAGTCAAATCTAGCTTTCCGTTTATATTGCGGCTGGGTATAATTATAGACCAATTTTTGCATGGAAATTAGAAGGCATAACATGTCGAATTTCAAATAAATCAGATTGCGACCTTAGGATGATCAAAAAGTCGAATGTGGAATCGGTGTATATGGGGGGTTTATCTAAAAGTGGCACAATATTACCATCCGACCTAAATCAATAATTACTACTTGTATCAAGTTACAGGCGGATTTCAACAGATGGATGGACGAATGTCGTTGGATGGACATAGAATTTCTCCACTGCGAAGAATATTATATATACTTTATATACTATTCCATCTCCCTTCAAATATCACAAACGTCAAACATTTTTGTTGCAGTATTGCCTTCTACATTCCCTAGATAATTAAAGTAATTAGGAATACTTTAAGTGATTTTGGAAAAAATGTAGTAATGTAGCTAGCAGATAGCGATTCTATAGTCGGGTTGCTCTCCTACAGCAACCCGACAAAGCAAACCTTTAACATATCTGGAAATACAATATTGTTTTACCGATTTAGTACATTCAAAATGAATAATGAATAACTGTAGAAAAAATTACAAAGATGATGTCTGATAAGCAAAGTACCATGATTCAATGTAGGATTGAATGAATGATTTAAGTAGGTAAATATTCCAAAAAACCAGCAGACAAAAAAGAATCAACAACAAACAAGAGAATCACAACAGAAAAGTCAAAGAAGAATATGGCGACAAAAAAAATTAAAGCGAATAGATACATTTGCCAATAATATTAGCAAAGTGTTTTCCATTCCAAGGGATGAGAATAGATTTTACCTACTTAAGGCCAACAATTTTCATGTTGGTTCAACAGAAATTTCCTTCCTTCCTTACTTACTTCCGTTGAAATCTCTGTCATCGGAACAAGTGAAAATGCTATAGAATATAAAACCCTAGGTGGTATCCTTATTACAACGGGGTGGTAAACAGGGTTGCATAGTGAAGAATACTGTTTACCTTACTGGGCTCTAACCTCCCCTTACCCCATCCCCAGGAATCACGTTCACGTGTAGGCAAAGTTATTTAAAAGAAAACCGATAAGAATCTATTTGTCTGCTCTACTGCTCAACGCTCTCTGTAATCGTCTGGGTTTTTATTTCCGTAAAATGCGATTTTATGCGTATCGTAATCGTAATTTCAATATTTATTTATAATTTGTTGAATATGCAAATGTACGCTCTTGCCTCTATCCATCCAACCACCCTCACTTTCCGGCCACCCTTGAAATCAATCTGGAAAATGAGTATGAGAGGAAAGTCTATAGAATTTTTGTAACGTAGTCACACATTAATCTTTGAGTAAATAGCTGATTTTTGTTTTTTTGATACCGTGTGATGTGTACATAACATATAATCCCCGTGTGCAATGAAATTGGGTCGGTACTTTAGGGATTATTTCATGAACTGTTGTATAGATTTTCTGCTAATGTTGATGATTTTAGAGCATTAAAAAATGTACAAGTCTATTGATTATTCAAAGTTTATTGTCAAAGACAGTTCAAGGTTATATTAAATGTAGAAGATGGAGATGTAAAGTCTACTTTGAGGAATGGATCAGAGAAGCATTGTAAAAGAGAGGACTTTGGATAGCCTTTCGGATGGGGCCTAATTTTTTTTTACTTCTTCACCAAAAATGTATTATTTTGAGCGAAAATGTACTTTTCACTACATTTAAAAAAAATCCATTGGTAGATTATTGTCAAGAGCTCATTTAGACTGAATTTTAAAGAAAATAAAATTTTGATAAAACTTTCTACAGAAATAATATTTTGACAAAATTTTCTATAGATATAAAATTTTACAAAAATTGTCTTTAGAAATAAAATTTTACTAAAATTGTCTTTAGAAATAAAATTTTGCAAACATTTTCTATAGATATAAAATTTTGAAAAAAATTTCTTTCTTTCTACGAAAATAAAATTTTCTATTGAAACAAAATTTTGCACAAATTTTCCATAGAAATACAATTTTGATAAAATATTGTAAAGAAATAAAATTTTGCACAAATTTTCTATAGAAATAAAATTTTTCACAAATTTTCAGTAGAAATAAAATTTTGCACAAATTTTCAGTAGAAATGTTTGCAAAAATTTTCTTAGAAATAAAATGTTGCACATTTTCTAAAGAAATAAAATTTTGCAAAAATTTTCCATAGAAATAAAATATTACACAAATTTTCAGTAAAATTTTCCATAGAAATAAAATTTTGCACAAATTTTCTGTAGAAATAAAATTTTGCACAAATTTTCTAAAGAAATAAAATTTTGCACAAATTTTCTAAAGAAATAAAATTTTGCACAAATTTTCAGTAGAAATGTTTGCAAAAATTTTCTTAGAAATAAAATTTTGCACATTTTCTAAAGAAATAAAATTTTGCAAAAATTTTCTATAGAAATAAAATTTTCGTTTTTTTTATTGTTGGTTGTGTACTTCAATCATATTTGTTGTTTTGATTTCAGCTTTAAAACCATTGCGTTGTCTAAACTACAAGAGTAGCTTAACCAACAGAGAAAAAGATTGTTTGTTAAATTTATTTGGGAAAAGCCCTATAGACTGTAGGTTAGGCTAGGTTAGGTTACGTGGCAGCCCGATGTATCCGGCTCACTTAAACTATTCAGTCCATTGTGATACCACAGTGGTGAACTTCTCTCTCATCACTGAGTGCTGCCCGATTCCATGTTAAGCTCAATGACAAGGGACCTCCTTTTTATAGCCGAGTCCGAACGGCGTTCCACATTCCAGTGAAACCACTTAGAGAAGCTTTGAAACCCTCAGAAATGTCACCAGCATTACTGAGGTGGGATAATCCACCGCTGAAAAACTTTTTGGTGTTCGGTCGTAGCAGGAATCGAACCCACGACCTTGTGTATGCAAGGCGGGCATGCTAACCATTGCACCACGGTGGCTCCCTATAGACTGTAAGATGGTTGAATGGACGCACGTTTCGGAATTACCACATTCCTCATCAGCATACAATACTTGCAGCAAAACTATCAACCATTTATCAGAATAAATTCAGGCAGTTCACTAAACCCAAAGTGAACCACAGTTGAACCTTCCGAAAAAAGGTATATGATAGCCGATCTAAAAAATAAAATTTTGCAAAAATTTTCTATAGAAATGAAATTTTGAAAAATTTTCTACCAAAAAAAATTTTCTATAGAAACAAAATTTTGCACAAATTTTCTATAGAAATAAAATTTTGTAAAAATTTTCTATATAAATAAAATTTTTATAAAAAATTCTAAAGAAATAAAATTTTGCACAAATTTTCTATAAAATTAAAATTTGGCAAATTTTTTTTTTTTAAAATAAAATTTTCCATAGAAATAAAATTTTGCACACATTTTTCATACATTTGCACAAATTTTCAGTAGAAATGTTTGCAAAAAAATTCCTAGAAATAAAATGTGTGAAGAAAATAAAATTTTGATAAAATTTTCTACAGAAATATAATTTTCTATAGAAATGAAATTTTGCAAAAATTGTCTTTAGAAAGAAAATTTTTGCAAAAATTTTCTATAAAATAAAATGTTGACAAAATTTTCTATTAAAATAAAATTGTGACAAAATTTTCTTAGAAATAAAATTTTTACAAAATTTTCTATAGAAATAAAATTTTGCAATAATTTTCTATAGAAACGAAATTTTGAAAAAATTTTATAGAAACAAAATTTTGCACAAATTTTCTAAAGAAATAAAATTTTGCACAAATTTTCTAAAGAAATAAAATTTTGCAAAAATTTTCTCTTGAAATAAAATTTTGATAAAATTTTCGATAGAAACAAAATTTTGTAGAAATTTTCTAAAGAAATTAAATTTTGAAAAATTTTCTACAGAAACAAAATTTTCTACAGAAATAAAATATTGCACAAATTTTCTATAGAAATAAAATATTGCAAAAATTTTCTATAGAAATAAAATTTTGATAAAATTTTGCAAAAATTTTCTATAGAAATAAAATTTTGACAAACATTTC
Organism: Haematobia irritans; assembly: GCF_050003625.1. Classification (NCBI taxonomy): domain Eukaryota; kingdom Metazoa; phylum Arthropoda; class Insecta; order Diptera; family Muscidae; genus Haematobia; species Haematobia irritans. The sequence continues at coordinate 220,166,838 of NC_134397.1, read as the reverse complement.
TATAGAAATAAAATTTTGACAAAATCTCTTTAGAAATAAACTTTTGACAAAATTTTCTATAGAAATAAAATTTTGCATACATTTTCTATAGAAATAAAATTATGAAAAATTTTCAATTGAAATAAAATTTTGACAAAATATTCTATAGAAGTAAAATTTTGCAACATAAAAATTTTGTATGTGGTAGTTTTTGTTTGGTAAAATTTTCTCCAAATTTTGGTTTTTTTTTGGCTCGAGTGGCAACCATGATTGTTACGCAGTTTTGGCTAACCATTTGTTAGGAAATGTTCAATAATTTTGACAAAATTTTCTATAGAAATAAAATTTTGCAAAAATTTTCTATAGAAATTAAATTTTGAAAAATTTTCTACTAAAATAAAATTTTCTATAGAAACAAAATTTTGAACAAATTTTCTACAGAAATAAAATATTGCACAAATTTTCTATAGAAATAAAATATTGCACAAATTTTCTACAGAAATAAAATATTGTAAAAATTTTCTATAGAAATAAAATATTGCAAAAATTTTCTATAGAAATAAAGTTTTGATAAAATTTTCTATAGAAATAAACTTTTGACAAAATTTTCTATAGAAATAAAACTTTGCATACATTTTCTATAGAAATAAAATTATGACAAAATTTTCTAGAGAAATAAAATTTTGAAAAAATTTTCTACAGAAATAAAGTTTTTTTAAAGCAACATAAAATTTTTTTGTGTGATAGTTTTTTTGGTAAAATTTTCTCCAAATTTTGGTAGTTTTTTTGTTTTGCTTGCAACCATGATTGTTACACAGTTTTGGCTTACCATTTGTTAGGAGATGTTCACTAAATTTCCGAGAGTGATATTTTCTATCAATGCATAAAATTTCTAAACTATTCATACATTTTTGTGTAGAATAGTTTTACTGATAAAAAAAAAAACTCTTCTCAAATATTTTCCAAAACAAAAACCTCATTGGTGGAATCCAAGCATGAATGCTTGACCCAGTTCTATTGGAATATCACTTAGTTGTATATTTAGATTGTTAACCCTGGGTATAAATGTTCTAAAATGTATCATTAATTGACAGACATTATAAATCACAGAAAACTTTCGCAGATCTCACATTTCCGTCATAAGTGACACACATCTGTCCAAAATCATCGCCATCACCATCATCATCATCATCATCAGCAGCAGCAGCAGTTTTCATAACCCAAAGTTACCCAAGCCAAATGCCTGCCTTTATGGATTCGTGGAATGTCACATCATCCATCCCGCAATGAGGGTAGTCAACATTGTCGTTGTCAATGACCACTTGTTCACACAATTATGTCTTAATACAATTTATCAAGAAAACGAAAAAAAGCTACTTCAAAAGTCCTTAAGTCATCATGCAGCAGCAGCAGCTTTGAACGCCCCACACATGTGCATACTTGTTGGCATGTACTCTTAAAAATTTTATTATTCCAAAAAATGGAATCAAGTGCAACTTTTAACACTTGTTGAAATTCTAAAAAAAAGTGGAAAAATATAAATTTTACAATGTTACATAAAGAAACAAAATAGGCAAAGAGCTTCATGAGATTTTAACTCTTGAAAACTCGACACAACATTTTTTTTTTCATTTTCATTTTTTGGCCAGATAAATTAAAATCAGCCCCCCAGAACCCATATGCGCTGAATTTACATATTTCGCTAGTACACCCTCCCACACCACAACGAGATTTTTAGAGATTTTTTTTATGCAAGTTCCCCCCAAAAAAATATAAAATAAAAAACCACATCACAAAAAACAGCTACATTGTCCGCCTTCTAGTTCCATGAGATTGTGGCATCAACATCAGCAACCGTTTTACCATGAACAAGGAAATCCTTTGCCAGCCACTAGAGCAAATGTGTTCAGTTCTGTCCTCCTCGTTCTGCTACTCCAGCATGCTTGTTGAGAACATTAACGAAAAGAAACAGAGGGAAAAAATACTAAAGTACTCCCACTGAAAAATAAAAACTGTTGATGTTGCATGTACTGCAGAAGTGATGGTTCTTGGATTTTTTTTTTGTTTAATCCTTCAATTCATTGTTAAAAGCTAAGTTTGTTGCTGTTGTTTGGAATTTTTAATTTCGTTCTATGACAATGAGAATTTCCCTGAAAACTGAAAACAGTTAGATATGAAAACTAGTCTAGTAAAACGAATATTGTAAATCTGACTAACATGGGATGATGAATAAAATGAATATTTTTTTGTTTTGAATTTGAAACATTTTTGCTTACAAAATGTAAATTTTTTTGAAAATTGCAATTAACATATATCAATGGGGCTTAAGCAAAAAACTACACAGTTCCCAAAATAGGCGCCCAACGCGGGGCATCACAAAATCGTTGCGGCGGGCAAAAAGTCCCGTTAGTCATTGATTTTATGTCTTTATTATAGGAACATTTTTCGATTATTATTGTTTTTATTTCACCTTAAAATCATGCGTTGACTTTTATTACAAGTCTAACTCAAGCAAAAAATTATGTTCGTCAAAGTTATTTGGGCAGAGCCCTTTAAACTGCAAGATAGTTGGATGGACAGTCGTTTCGAAATTACCACATTCCTACTTGCAACGAAATTATCAACCAATTATCAGAAAAAAAAATAATTTTTTTTAAATTTAATTTTTCTCATGAAAAAAAAAACTAAGGAAGGTAAGGAATTCGTATATCCTTCAATTTAAAACATGTTTATTCACACAACCACAATTAAATAAACTGGTGCTCAAGCAATAAACTAATTCTTTAAAATTGGCGCCCAACGTGGGACATCAGAAAATCGTTGTGAATATCGACAATTCCCGTGATCCAAATTTCGGTCATATCCAGAGAGATCATTTGTTGATAAAATCTAAGTTTTTTGCAATTATTATGCATTTTTTTTGCATTCTATTCAAAAGACCACATCCCCCAAAAACACGCAAATGTCACAAAATTTCTACAGAATAATGCGAATGTATTATATCCGCGAAAATGAATATGAATTCACAAAAAAACGTGAATTTAAAAGAAAGTAATTGTTTAGAAAATCAAAATTATCTACAAAATTCTTAAAATTGGCGCCCAACGTGGGACATCAGAAAATCGTTGTGAATATCAACAATTCCCGTGATCCAAATTTCGATCATATCCAGAGAGATCATTTGTTGAAAAAGTCTAAGTTTTGTTGTAATTATTATGCATTTTTATTTGCATTCTATTCAAAAGACCACTTCCCCCAAAAACTCGCAAATGTCAGAAAATTTCTACAGAATAATGCGAATGTATTATATCCGCGAAAATGAATATAAATAATATGAATTCACAAAAATCGTGAATTTAAAAGAAAGTAATTGTTTAGAAAATCAAAATTATCTACAAAATTCTTAAAATTGGCGCCCAACATGAGATGTAAGAGATAGCTGGACTTCTATGGAAATATATTAAGTTGTAAAATTGGAAATGGAATATCATGTTTTTTAGAACAGTATTTTTTTCTGAAAATGGAACAACAGAGCTATTTAAATTGGCGCCCAACGTGGGGAATGTAGAAGTGTAGCTCCACATAGAGCTGGATTTTACACAATCATATTATTCAGGACGGTAACCCATACAGTACTACCCGACTCTATGTCCATCTCAAGGACATGGAATCGGGAAGCATGAACTGGATTGTCTATCACAATACTTGACCTAACCTAACCCTTACATAAAATAGTTGACATTCGAACATTTTCTTATTTTGCGAAAGTGTACTTCACAACAAAATTTTAAATTGAGTTAATTGTTTAAAGTCGATTTTTGGCAAAATCAATATAAATTTTTGTATTTGGATAACATCAATCACGGTATCTTGAAAGTCATGAAAAATCGGTAAATCAAACTTTCTGATAGGAAAATGCTAATTTCGATTTCCGTTGGGCGCCAATTCTGATCAGAATCTTAGTGAAACATAGAGTTGTACATTGTTATAAGATAAGTTCTCTATTGAGTGTAATATTATCGCGCCAGAGCATTGATTATACTTGACATACATTTCAGTCCAATTCCGCTTAATTTCTGTTAATGGGCTTGGAAACGGAAGCACTTATCTCATATTATGCAAAAGCGGTGGATGGGCACATAAATAGAAGTGACTTTTGAAAACCTTAGAGCTTTTTACCATATAGCAATCTATGTTTCACTAAGATTCTGATCAGAATTGGCGCCCAACAGCGAAGGCATTCACGGCCATACGCCATGAACATCTCGTTAGGCACAGTGAATAGTTTCTTTAATATTATAATAGCTGTCATTTGGGAACCTTACAATTGTATGCTCTCAATTTGTAACTGGCGCCCAACGTTAAGTATCCTTTTTGAAAAACATTCATACACATTTTCAAATATACGCATAGTTTACATTTGATTTTCTAATTCTATGATCTAAAAAAATTTTTTTTAAAACAATTATTTTAACTGGCGTCCAACGGAAAATATCTATTCAGCTTTCTCATATCAATGAGATCAAGCTAAAGATATTGGGGAATACACAAAATTACTCGTTGTAAAATAATTCCAAATAAATTAGGTAGCTATAATAAGGTATGCGTAGTTTATTAAGCTAAATTTTAATAATCTTATTATAACTGGCGCCCAACGGGAAACGGTCCCCTTCAAAACGATTTATGCAAATGTTTAACGAATTGCGTAGGCCATTGCGTTTCATTCCCAAGTTAAACCTCCTTTTTTTGGACCATAGCTATGACCTGAATAATATGAGTTTTTATAGTGTAATGGCGCCCAATGGGAAGTGTTCTCTTAACTTTCCTTGTATCAATGAAATTTCTTATGAAATGTCCATGGTTATAAACATGGGAATATTTTGTTTTAATTTCCTGGACAACAGAGACGATTGGCTCTTAACGTAGAAATGCTTAGCACCCAGTGCTATTTGATACAAATATCCAGAAAATACCATCACACCATAATTAATTAAATTTCCCGTTGAATTTAATGCAATCTTTCACCGAAATGATGAAAACCATGATTCCCCCTCCCTGATTCAAAACAAAGTAACAAATCTAGCGGCAGTAAATGAAATCCATACAAAAGCAATATAACGCATTAAAACTCATCATACATTTTTATATGAGTCCTCCCTTTTTGGTCACCTCGGGCTTTGAACCGAAATCAACTGACAGTCAGACACTGTCAAGTATAATGCCCACTTTAAATGAAAACCATCATCGTTTATAAACTATAATTTGAACATTTCACACAATCCCATTTGTGGGACTCCTCCCCATTCTCTGCTTCTTCTTTTATGATAAATGGAAGGGGAATCGATGGTAGTATGGTGGCGGAATATCTTTTACAAAAAGTTAATTTCTTAATTTTCACCTTCCGCTGCACAAATCCAACGGTTGGGGCAATCATGAGCATTATTCCGGCTGCCATTCCCATTATGGTGGCTGCAGACAATGTTGCCGTACCCACAAGCCGTAGCCTTTTGTTGTCAATTTGAAGGCATAAAAAAGCGTTTTTTATAATACCGGCAATGGACCACAAATTTTTACATGTATGTACATGCTAGGGCTTCGAACATAATAATAGCCGGCATTATATCATATAAGAGCCTTTATTCTGTGTCATATTTGTGGTAGTTGTTGATGCCGAAACAATTTAAAGCAGTTGCTTGATTTTCGTTCACACTTCCCATCCATCCATGTATTTTCAGTCATAAATTTTACCTCCGAAATATGAGTTGTAATATTATTTAAGCTGTCACTTTGTTTTGGTTCCTTGAAATTGATGCGAGAAACGAGTCAAAATTAAAAAAAGGATTTTATAAATATTTAATGCGAAAGACCTTTATGTTTCTGCTGTATGCTTGACATTTGTGATCCTCTTATATAGGATTATTGGACGACATATCAAAAGTTGGAGGATTGCTTCTTGAGTTTCAACGAATTTATGGCTAACTGGCGCCCAACGTAAGGCATTGGAAAATTACTTGTTAAATTTCAATGAATTGGGAGGAAACTATAAGGAACCGACGTTTGGTACCAATAGAATTCAGCCATGAAACTTTACTGTATAATATTGCGAGGTTGGTCTGATATGTTCTTAGACCACAAAGCAGAAAACAAACAAATTGTTTGAGCTATATATATATCTCGAGACTTGTTAAAGAAACCTCAGTGTTGGCTATGAGCTTCTTTTATGATTCTGCGGTATACTTGACATTTTGTGTATGGATTTCAACAAAGTCTGGGCTAACTGGCGCCCAACGAAAGGCATTGAAAATTACTTATGGATTTTCAAGTAGCTGAGTAGAAAATGTGAGGTATCGACATTTGGTCCCATATTTACATATATCATAGAGCTCGTACTTCAGCCATGAAACTTTACGAGCATGGCCCGATAAGTAATTAGAAACACTTGGTTCATTGACATCTTTTAAATCGTCTGACGGTCTATTTTTTTTGGGACTTGTAACATAGTTCTCTGGGTTGATTAAGAATGATGGGAAGTGTGAGCGTGGGAATGACCATAGGACTCAAAGAGCACCTTCGTAACCACTCTTCATTTAGGAGTTATATTATTAACCGCTACACTAAATGACGTATGGACGGACATGCAGGGCTACTTTCTGCTCCTTATGTGGAGCAATTTTGCTAGCCACCTTGGTGCAATAGTTAATATGCCTGCCTTGCACACAAAGTGTCGCGGGTTCAATCCCAGTTTTGACCGTAAACCAAAATGTTTTCCAACGGTGGTTTATGACCTCTCAGAAATGCAGGTGACATAACTGAGTGTATCAAATTTCTCTAAGGTGGTTTCACCGTATTGTGAAACACCGTTTTGTTTTGGCTATAGGAAGTAATAGATCGACACTTTAGCATTTTTAGTGCCAACTTTACTCTCCAAAATACTCTAAGCGGAAAAGTACAACGGATTAATATCCGGAGGTTTTCATGGCCATCGTGCGGAAGAAATGACGACTGGTGAGTGGGATGGTACTGAGACTTATTACAATGTCCATGGTCTACGGACGAAATATTTGTCTGCCCCGGGGGCTTCAATACTGTCTTTAGGGAATTTTCCCGATAATATTTGGCATTTATTTTCACCTCAGTGTCGATAAATATTAGCGGAGAGCGTTCAGCGGCGCTTGAGTACTTGTATATATATAGCTTAGCACTTAACCACTTACATCACAATACCGAATGCAAATGACTAATGGCGATTTCGATTGGGAAAAAAGGTGCAACATTCTCGAAATTGATTGCAACATATCAAGGACACTGCCATAAATTTTGTATCCTTTATGCCTCACAATATTATAAATTAACAATAACTTTAGAATTACACTATTATTTGGGCGAAATGTCAATTAGGGAATAAGTAGTGTAACACCAAGGCAACATATTTTTTGCGAATCGAAAACGCCCTAAGAAATCAATTGCTATTCGCCCTCACCCTACCTATCCCGTCCCTATCTCCCACTGTGATATATATCACATGACCCATTAATGGGAGGTCCTACATCTCTGTCACTGTATCATGCCCGGTATAAAAATAGCAAATAATAAATAGATAAATAAATAAATAAATAAATAAATAAATATGATACCAATAAATTGTAAATATATAAATGATGCCCTATAACCCTATCCAACACTCCCATCCTAATAATGAGAATATTGTCCTCATTTCTGAGGAAAATCCTTATATCTACCTCAACATATTGCCGTCTAGGCCCCTAATTGGCTTGCCTATAGCGCTTTCGACCCACGCCAACGAGTCTCATCAGTAGGCCTACTACCCCCAACCAACAGCGTAAATTTAAGCTGGCATCTTTGGTATTTCGTTTGTTTACACCCTGCTCAATTCGGAGTGGCATCTCATCGGAGAAAACCATATTCGGTAAGTGCAAGCAAAGCAACTCCTGGGCTTCTTTCAGTCCAAGTTTTTTTGTGCATCAGTGAGCACTTGCACTTTTTGGACCTTCAAGTTTAGTTAAAGCTCATTTTTTATACCCTCCACCATAGGATGGGGGTATATTAACTTTGTCATTCCGTTTGTAACACATCGAAATATTGTCGTGGTCGTGGTGAAATTCTGAGTCGATCTGAGCATGTCCGTCCGTCCGTCCGTCTGTTGAAATCACGCTAACTTCCGAACGAAACAAGCTATCGACTTGAAACTTGGCACAAGTAGTTGTTATTGATGTAGGTCGGGTGGTATTGCAAATGGGCCATATCGGTCCAATTTTACGCATAGCCCCCATATAAACGGACCCCCAAATTTGGCTTGCAGACCCACTAAGAGAAGTAAATTTCATCCGATCCGGCTGAAATTTGGTACATGGTATTTGTATATGGTCTCTAACAACCATGCAAAAATTGGTCCACATCGGTCCATAATTATATATAGCCCCCATATAAACCATTCCCCCGATTTGGCTTTCGGAGCCTCTAAGAGAAGCAAATTTCATTCGATCCGGCTGAAATTTGGTACATGATGTTAGTATATGGTATTTAACAACCATGCAAAAATTGGTCCACATCGGTCCATAATTATATATAGCCCCCATATAAACCGATCCCCCGATTTGGCTTTCGGAGCCTCTAAGAGAAGTAAATTTCATCCCATCCGACTGAAATTTGGTACATGATGTTAGTATATGGTCTTTAACAACCATGCAAAAATCGGTCCACATCGGTGTTAATATATGGCCTCAAACACCCATTCAAAAATTGGTCCACATCGGTCCATAATTATATATAGCCCCCATATAAACCGATCCCCAGATTTGACCTCCGGAGCCCCTTGGAAGAGCAAAATTCATCCGATTCGGTTGAAATTTGGTACGTGATGTTAGTACATGATATTTAACAACCATGCCAAAAGTGGTCCATATCAGTCCATAATCATATATAGCCCCCATATAAACCGATCCCGAGATTTGGTTTTGGAGGCACTTGGAGGAGCAAATTTCATCCGAGTCAGTTGAAATTTGGTACATTGTGCTAGTATATGGCCGTTAACAACCATGCCCACCTAAGTCCGTATCGGTCTATAGTTATATATAGCCCTCAGATAAATAGATCCCCAATCACACAAAAATTGGTCTATATCAAGTTCATAATTGTATATAGCCCACATATAAGCGACCCCCATATTTCAATTCTGGCTCGCTACGTATTGTCTAATATATACCACGTATGGACTAACTCACAATTTAGAAAACGATGTTAAGAAGTTTTAAGATACCCCAACTCTAGTAATTCGTAGAAGTTTCTACGAAATCCATGGTGGAGGGTACAAAAGATTCGGCCTGGCCGAACTTACGGCCGTATATACTTGTTCAAATATGTGTTGCATCAACTCTCGCGATATGTTCATCTCCCGAACAAGTTTTCTACAAGTGATTCGTAGATTTCGATCCAATCTGACCTTCAGTTTTTCGTATTTCTGGTATTGTTACCGTTTTTTGTCGTCCACTTTTTGGACGCAATGCAATATTCCCTGCATAATGGTAACGAGCAACCGTATAAGAAAAAAAAGATTTATTCACACTTACGGTCATCGTGTAACATTTTGATCGCAAACGTTACAATATTTTAGCGCCAAAAATGATACATGTTCCCTATTAAAAAAACCTCCATGAGGTGATCATATACTTTTTCTGCGAGCAAATATAAAACGGTCGTGATTGATTTTTGTTTCAATTAAAGAATTTATTGAATCAATTAAATTTTTAATTGAATATTTCTTAAAACTCAATTAGAATTTTAATTGGAAAATTTTTCATGAATTTTTTTTGTGTGTAATATTCAAATATATTGTCAACATTTCCATAATTGCAATCTCATCCATATACCTTGCGTCACCTTATATTATATAGTGGAATACATCTTTCTTTTAAACAAATTTAGTTTACATTATATTAATTAAATTCCAACTCAGTGAAGGTTAGAATTTTATGCTAAAATTAAAAAAAAAAAATCAATATATTGAGTGTTCTTTGAAAAGAGTTCTTGAAATCATTTCTCAAAAATTCATAGTTGTCTTCCTCATCGTTTATTTTAATTTCCTGGCCTGAACAAAACGAAAAGGAATAACACTTCTGCATTTTCCCAAAAGCATCGACACAGATAGTCGTCGTACATAAGCAGCTATTGCGAAGACAAAATCATGTACCGCCTGTCATTGTCCCATTTAATATTGATACCCATTAAACCCTCCAGCTCTTGAAAGTTTCAAATAATAGCTTTGTGAATTCCGCCAAAATAATTTCCGTATTGTGCCAATATCACCAAAGCTCTACTCGATTGGTGGTAGTTGCTTTGGCACATTTTTCTAAAACGATAATGATGCTGCTGGTTCATTATGAACTGGCAATGGCATAATAAAAAAAATACCCTTGATGATCATTATTAAGACTATAGTAAAGTCTATTGGATTTATATGGACTTCATTTCTCTTGAGTTGAACTGCAATTGATTTTGGAAAGGAATTTGACAAAATTCTTTCGTTTTATTTTTGTAAGAATGATTTTCTATGAACTATGAATAATTTGAAGGAAGGTAGCAAACTAAGGATTTTCAAATTTATGATACACAAAGAGAAATAGGTTTTGTAAACATTGTAACTGTGTACTTGCGATAATACAAGGTAACTCGAGTTCTGATATTTGGGCGCAAGCATTGGTCTAGACGTTTTTCTATAGGTCAGAAGATACAAGTAAAAACTCGCTTTATTTTGATTTTTTTAATAATAAAAAGCAATAGAGTTTTTTTGTTTTTTAGAACATCAAAAAATCAATACAAGTCTTGTCAATAGGCAAAAGAACCGACTTTTCCAAATGTTCGAAAAGTCAAAAAAATTATATACAAAATATCTCTGTCTGTCTATGTTGTTTAAAGATCTCTTAAGTTACGATTTCCTCATATACCCGAAAACCTCTCAAAAATCGAAAACCTTTCAAAAGTAGAAATTTTTCGTGAGACATACGTTCAAAATAAAATTTCTCTTCTCCTAAGTAGTAATTCATTGTTGTGGTTTATCAGCAATATCTCTCTCATAATATTTCTGAGTGTATGTTCTACTATCCTTCTCTTTGCGCCCAAGGCTCTCTCTGTGTATATGTAGTTGTGTTCTGTTCTCAAAAATATTACTTTCATCCTATAGAAAAGCTATACTCTTGATTACAAACACACACACATACATTTATACAGGCCGATTGGCACATATAGCCTTTGGTTATGGAAGTATATAATTTTTTACATTTCAATGGATAACATTTCATTGCTATTCTCCTGAATTTTGTATTATTCTGTGGTCCAAACTCATGTTTTTTTGATTTTCTTCAATAATGGTAGGATTATATATTTTCACAATAATAATCATAATAATAACAATCATCATATTTTTGATGATATTTTTGAATTTTGTATCGATGTCAAGTGTTTGTGTCATGACTTTAGGAAAAGAATGAGACATAGGTGGTAAGAATGAAGATGACATAGCACTGTGGTGTAACGAGAACGGTTGTTACTCGAGCCAAAAAAAAACTACCAAAAATTTTACCAAAAAAAATCCAAACAAATATAAAATCTTATTTTACAAAATTTTATTTCTATAGACAATTTTATCAAAATTTTATTTCTATATAGAAAATTTTGTCAAAATTTTATTTCTATATAGAAAATTTTGTCAAAATTTTATTTCTATATAGAAAATGTTGGCAAAACTTTATTTCTACAGAATTATTTTGCCAAAATTTTATTGACAAAATGTCAATATTTTATTTCCATATAGAAAGTTTTGTCAAAATTTTATTTCTATAGATAATTTTGTCAAAATTTTATTTCTATAGATAATTTTGTCAACATTTTATTTCTTAAGAAAATTTTGTTAAAATTTTATTTCTATAGAAAAATTTTGTTTTTCTATAGAAAATTTTGTTAAAATTTGATTTCTATAGAACATTTTTTATTTCTATAGATAATTTTGTCAACATTTTATTTCTTAAGAAAATTTTGTTAAAATTTTATTTCTATAGAAAAAAAATTGTTTTTTCTATAGAAAATTTTGTTAAAATTTGATTTCTATAGAACATTTTTTATTTCTATAGATAATTTTGTCAAAATTTTATTTCTATAGATAATTTTGTCAACATTTTATTTCTATAGAAAATTTTTTATTTCTATAGAAAATTTTTTTAAGATTTTATTTCTATAAAAAAATTTATCAAACTTTGATCAAATTTTAAAAATTCAAAATTTTATTTCTATAGAAATATTTTATTTAAAATTTTACTGCTATAGAAAATTTTGTCAAATTTTTTTTCTATAGAAAATTTTGCCAAAATTTTATTTCTGTAGCAAATGTTGTCAGATACCGTGGTGCAATGGTTAGCATTCCCGCCTTGCATACACAAGGTCGTGGGTTCGATTCCTGCTTCGACTGAACACCAAAAAGTTTTTCAGCGGTGGATTATCCCACCTCAGTAATGCTGGTGACATTCTGATCTGAGGGTTTCAAAGCTTCTCTAAGTGGCAATGTGGAACGCCGTTCGGACTCGGCTATAAAAAGGAGGTTCCTTGTCATTGAGCTTAACATGGAATCGGGCAGCACTCAGTGATAAGAGAGAAGTTCACCAATGTGGTATCACAATGGAATGAATTATCTAAGTGAGCCTGATACATCGGGCGGCCACCTAAACTAACCTAACCTAAATGTTGTCAAAATTTTATTTTTATGGAAAATTTTTGCAAAATTTTATTGTTTTTATTACAATAGTTTTTGTTTTTTAAATTGTATTTCTATAAAAAATATTGTCAAAATTTGATTTCTTTAGAAAATTTTGCCAAAATTTAATTTCTATAGAAATTTTTGCCAACATTTTATTTCTGTAGAAAATTTTGCCAAAATTTTAGTTTCTGTAGCAATTTTCAGATAATTTTATTTCTTCTATATATCAAATGTTTTCAAATTTTTTTTCCATAGCAAATTCTGTCAAAATTTTATTTCTATGTATAAAAGTTTCTCAAAATTTTTAGTTCTATAGATTTTTTTTAAGTTTTATTTCGATAGAATATTTTATCAAAATTTTATTTCTATAGAAAATTTTGTCAAAACTTTATCTCTATAGAAAATTTTATCTCTATAGCAAATTTTCTGAAAATTTTATTTGTATAGAAAATTTTCTTAAACTTTTTCTATTGAACATTTTCTGAAAATTTATTTCTTTAGAGAATTTTCTGAATATATTACTTCTATTGAAAAATTGATCAAATTTTTATTTGTATAGAAAAATTAATTTCTATACAAAATTTATCAAGATTTTATTTCTATAAAAAATTTTGTCAAAATTTTATTTCCATAGAAAATTTTGGTAAAATTTTATTTCTATAGAATATTTTATTTAAAATTTTACTGCTATAGAAAATTTTGTCAACATTTTTTTCTATAGAAAATTTTGCCAACATTTGTTTCTACAGAAAATTTTGCCTAAATGTTATTTCTATTGAAATTTTTTGAAAAATTTTATTTCCATAGAAATAAATTTTTTGTGAAAACTTTATTTCTATAAAAAATTTTGTCAAAATTTTATTTCTATAAAAAAGTTTGAGAATAATTTATTTCTGTAGAAAATGTTGTCAAAATTTTATTTTTAGACAAAATTTTGTCAAAATTTTATTTCTATAGAAAAGGTTGTCAAAATTTGATTTCTATAGAAAATTTGGCCAAAATTTTATTTCTGTAAAATTTTGCCAAAATTTTATTTCTGTTGTAAATTTTCTGAAAATTTTATTTCTATATATCAATTTTTTAAAATTTTTTTTCTTTATTAACGTCTGTCAAAGTTTTTTTTTTATGTAAAAAAGTTTCTCAAAATTTTATTTCTATAGAAAATTTTGTTAAAATTTTATTTCTATTGAAAATTTTATGGAAATTTTGTTTCTGTAGAAAATTTTGTCAACATTTTATTTCTATAGAAAATTTTGTCCATTTTTATTCCATAGAAGATTTTATCAAAATTTTATTTCTGTAGAAAGTGTTGTTAATTTTTATTTTTATAGAAAATTTTGCCAAATTGTTATTTCTATAGAAAATTTTTGAAAAATTTTATTGTCATAGAACATTTTGTGAAAATTTTATTTCTATGTGGAAAGTTTTGTCAAAATTTTAGTTCTATAGAAAATTTTGAGAAAATTTTATTTCTGTAGAAAATGTTGTCAAAATTTTGCTGTAGGAATTTTTTAAATTATATTTCCTTAGAAAATTTCGTCAAAATTCTATTTCTATAGAAAATGTTGTCGAAATTTGATTTCTATAGAAAATTTAGCCAAAATATTATTTCTATAGAAAATTTTGCCAAAATGTTATTTCTATAGAAAATTTTTGAAAAATTTTATTTTCATTGAAAATTTTTATTTCTATAGAACATTTTGTGAAAATGTGGAAAGTTTTGTATTTCTATAGAAAATTTTGAGAAAATTTTATTTTTGTAGAAAATGTTATCAAAATTTAATTTTTATAGAAAATTTTGCAATTTTATTGTTTTTGTTACAATAGGTAATTTTTTAAATTGTATTTCCTTAGAAAATTTCGTCAAAATTCTATTTCTATAGAAAATGTTGTTAAAATTGGATTTCTATAGAAAATTTTGCCAAAATTTTATTTCTGTAGAATTTTGCCAAACTTTTATTTCTGTTGTAAATTTTCTGAAAATTTTATCTCTATATACCAAATTTCTTCAATTATTTTTTTCTATAGCAAATTCTGTCAAAATTTTATTTCTATAGAAAATTTTGTCAATTTTTATTTCTATAGAAGATTTTATCAAAATTTTATTTCTGTAGAAAATGTTGTTAATTTTTATTTCTATAGAAAATTTGTGAACATTTTATTTCTATATGGAAAATTCTGTTAAAATTCTATTTCAATAGAAAATTTTGTCATAATTTTATATCTTAAGAAAATGTTGTCCAAATTTTATTTTTATAGAAAATTTTGTCAAAATTATATTTTTATAGAAAATTTTGCCAAAATTATATTTCTATAGAAAATTTTATTAAAATTTTATTTCTATAGAAAATTTTGTCAAAATATTATTTCTACAGAAAATTGTTTAAATATGATATTTCTGTAGAAAATTGAGTCAAAATTTTATTTCTATAAAATTTTTTTTAAAATGTTATTTCTATAGAAAATTTTGTCCATATTTCCTTTCTATAGAAATTTTGTCAAAATTTTATTTCCATAAAAAATTTTGTCAAAATATCTACGAAAATTGTTTGAATATGATATTTCTGTAGAAAATTGAGTCAAAATTTTATTTCTATAAATTTAATTTAAAATGCTATTTCTATAGAAATTTTGTCAAAATTTTATTTCTACAGAGAATTTTGTCAAAATTTTATTTCCATAGAAAATTTTGTCAAAATTTTATTTCTATAGAAAGTTTATCAAAATATTATTTCTATAGAAAATTTTGTTAAAAGTTTATTTCTATAGAAATCTTTTTAAAAATTTTATTTATGTATTGAACATTTCGTCAAAATTTTATTTCTGTATTGAAAAATTTCGTCAAAATTTTATTTCTATAGACAGTTTTGTCAAAAATTTTTTGCTACAGAAAATTTTGTCAAAATTTTATTTCTACAGATAATTTTGTCAAAATTTTATTTCTATAGAAAAGTTTGTCAAATTTTTTTTTTCAATAGAAAATTTTGTACAAACTTTATTTCAATAGAATATTTTTTTAAAAACTTAATTTCAAGCGAAACTTTTGTCAAAATTTTATTTCTATTGAAAATTTTGTCAAAATCTTATTTCTATAGAAAATTTTGTCAAAATTTTATTTCTATGGAAATTTTTATTTATTAGGTTTTTTTTCGTTAAAAAATTGCGTCAAAATTATATTTCTATAGAAAATTTTGTCAAAATGTTATTTCTATATAGAAAATTTTGTCAAAGTTTTATTTCTATAGGAAGTTTTTGTCAAAATTTTATTTCTTTAAGAAGTTTTGTCAAAATTTCATTTCTATAGGAATTGTTTTCAAATTTTATTTCTAAGCAAAATTTTGTGAAAATGCTATTTCTATATAGAAAATTTTGTCAACATTTTATTTTTATGTAAACAATTTTGTCAAAATTTTATTTCTACAGAGAATTTTGTCAAAATTTTATTTCCATAGAAAATTTTGTCAAAATTTTATTTCTATAGAAAGTTTATCAAAATTTTATTTCTATAGAAAATTTTGTTAAAAGTTTATTTCTATAGAAATCTTTTTAAAAATTTTATTTATGTATTGAACATTTCGTCAAAATTTTATTTTTGTATTGAAAAATTTCGTCAAAATTTTATTTCTATAGACAGTTTTGTCAAAAATTTTTTGCTACAGAAAATTTTGTCAAAATTTTATTTCTACAGATAATTTTGTCAAAATTTTATTTCTATAGAAAAGTTTGTCAAATTTTTTTTTCAATAGAAAATTTTGTACAAACTTTATTTCAATAGAATATTTTTTTTAAAACTTAATTTCAAGCGAAAATTTTGTCAAAATCTTATTTCTATAGAAAATTTTGTCAAAATTTTATTTCTATGGAAAATTTTATTTATTAGGTTTTTTTCGTCAAAAAATTGCGTCAAAATTATATTTCTATAGAAAATTTTGTCAAAATGTTATTTCTATATAGAAAATTTTGTCAAAGTTTTATTTCTATAGGAAGTTTTTGTCAAAATTTTATTTCTTTAAGAAGTTTTGTCAAAATTTAATTTCTATAGGAATTGTTTTCAAATTTTATTTCTAAGCAAAATTTTGTGAAAATGCTATTTCTATATAGAAAATTTTGTCAACATTTTATTTTTATGTAAACAATTTTGGTCTAAATTTTATTTCTACAGAAAATTTTGTCAAAATATTATTTCTATAGAAAATTTTGTCAAAATATTATTTCTCCAATTAATGAATTGTACAATAAAAACAAGTTTGTAAAATATTATTTCTGTAGAAAATTTTGTCAAAATCAGCTGATGAACTTCTATGGATTATTTTCTAATGAAAACCGGATTAATCAAAGTCACAAAAGTGTTAAAATACACAAATTGAATTCCTTTCATATGCAATGACAGCTAGTGGAAGGATTCACAAATTTTCCCAATTAACTTCAACCCTTATATCGCAATACATTACCACATTTACATTGCGTGACATTTCCAAATTCGTAAAATAGTCCTTCATAGCACCCGCACTTTACACGACATACAAAATGGAATTCCCATTGGTGATATTACAAAAGGCAAATCAAATCACTGTCTCATCATTACAATAATTCATCCATGGCAAACGCAATTGCCTCTCCATCATTGCTCCAACAACAGTACGGCCGTATTCATTGACTGACGACTAGCATTATTGTGTGGTGTTAGTTGTCATTCAGCCATCCACCCGCTTACCTAAGACCGCTCTATGCAATGTTGTATGAAAGAAAGACTACGAGCTATGAGATTTCATGCTGTACACACCACTCTCACTCGGGGCGTCAATGGCCATATAGTCAGTCATATTATCGTCATCACAATCCTCATCATTAGAATCGGAATCATTGTTTAATGTTGTGCAAAAGCAGTCACGATGATGGCGGGCGTGTTTTTGTTTTAATGCTTTAATACCTTCCAGAGCTTTAGTCATGGGTGGATGGACGGGAATTGAGGAGCGACCAGAAGAATAAGAGCAATAACGACAATAATACAGCTATAATACCGGTTGATGCAAAGCATCATCAGCACCATTCAGCACCATCCAGCACCATCATCATCATCACAACCAGCATCAGAATCGGAATCTATGACGTGGGCTTATTCGTTCAAGCCTACACGACGACAAAATGCCATTAACCAAACGAACGATAAAATGGATACACAGGGAGGAAAATTGTGGGAAAATTGATTGAAGGTAAAAAGATTGTCATTGATCTGCTGTTCATTTTTATTTGGGTTGTTGGCGATCATCTTCCTTCAATAGTGACATCAGATGGTCTTCTTAGAATTCTGTCGCTCGTTATGCTTCGAGTCGTGTCTCCAAGGTCAAAGCCGTCACCTCACGAATCATTTTTGTTTAGTAGAAACGTCCAATATACCTTCTACGTATACATTGCGATCCAATATGTATACCTCCAAGAGATGACTAAACAGCCCATCTGGCTAATAGATGAAAATTCCATTGTTGAGGCGTAGATCAATAATTGAGGTGAAGATCAATGCTCACCTTGTGGATTTATTTGGTGAAATAAATATGAAGCTCTCTGCGCCCAACGCATCAGCAGGTATTGTTGCGTTGGGCACTAAGAAAGTGAACTAGGAGATAGAAAATCAATGATTTAGGTAAAGATCAATCCTTACTCCTTAATGTTTACCTCCACGAATTTGGGGACTTATTTGTCGACAGGAACATGAAATTTTTCGCGCTCAAATGGCGTCGGGCACTAAAAGAGTGAACTAGGAGATCGATATCCAGATCCATATCCGTGGACGGAGGAGCAAAAAATAGATCCTGAATGTATTATAGAGTCGTTACAGATGTCAAGGAACTAAGACGATGATCAACTATTTCATCCTTACATTTGGGGACTTCTATGTCGACAGGAATTCGAAACTGTTTGCCCACAAATCGGCGTCGTGGACTAAAGAATTGAACTAGGACTTGGAAATCCACATTCGTAACAGTTCCCCGTCCAAGAACTCCAAGTACTTTGGCGTGATGTTTGATGGGGAGCAGAAAAAAGATCCTGAAGGCATTGACTGGTAACACTTGGCGGACAATGCAAAATGTTGGAGACCATGATATTGAGAACCTATTTAGACTCCCTATGGGAGCCACCGTAGTGCAATGGTTAGCATGCCTGGCTTGCATACAAAAGGTCGTGGGTTCGATTCCTGCTTCGACTGAACACCAAAAAGTTTTTCAGTGGTGGATTGGTAGTAAAGGGTGATACGGTCAAAATTTGGTCAAGGGAAAATGCGTGTAAATCGGTGAAATCGTTTATTTAAAAAATCAAATTAAATTTCTTTTTCAAGTTCAATTAGTATAAAATTCAGGAAAAATATTCAGTAAGGCTTTCGCTTTTCCAAATCCGAATTGCCGGGCCTCACGCTTGATACCTGCCATCAGATTTTGTACAGCCACCTTGTCCACCTTCTTCGCCGCAGAAAGCCAGTTTGCCTTGAACTGCTGCTCGTCCTTAGCAGTTTTTTTGGTCTTCTTTAGGTTCCGCTTGACAATAGCCCAGTATTTCCCAATTGGGCGGAGATCTGGCGTGTTGGGAGGGCTCTTGTCCTTGGGAACCACCTGTACGTTGTTGGCGGCGTACCATGGCCTTTTTACCGTAATGGCAAGATGCCAAATCCGGCCAAAACAGTACGGAACAACCGTGTTTCTTCAGGAAAGGCAGCAGACGTTTATTCAAACACTCTTTCACGTAAATTTCTTGGTTGACAGTCCCGGAAGCTATGAAAATGCTGCTTTTCAAGCCACAGGTACAGATGGCTTGCCAAACCAGATATTTCTTTGCGAACTTTGCTACCTTTCCCCTTCCTTTTGCCGTATAAAACTCCTGTCCCGGAAGCTGCTTGTAGTCGGTTTTGACGTAGGTTTCGTCGTCCATTACCACGCAGTCAAACTTCGTCAGCATCGTCGGGGATCGCGCTTTGGCCGTCGTATTTTGTTTATCATCGCGATTTGGAGTCACTACCTTCTTGTAAGTCGATAGTCCGGCTCGTTTTTTGGCTCGATGCACGGTTGTAGACGATACACCCAGCTTATTTGCGGCATCTCGGAGAGAGAGGTTAGGGTTTCGCTTGAAACTACCGGCAACTATCTTTGTCGTCTCAGCGGCTTCCGGTTTTCGATTTCCCCCCGATCCAGACTTCCTGGCTGTCGACAAACGTTCCCCAAACACTTTAATTACATTTGTAACGGTTGATTTGGCAACTTTTAGCGATTTTGCCAGCTTTGCGTGCGAGTAGCTCGGATTTTCGCGATGCGCGAGCAAAATGTTGATACGCTGCTCTTCTTGCTTGGACGGCATTTTGACAACTGAAGAGTGAATTCCAAAATCAAAATAGGAGCAACATTCTACACACACACACCTTCAAAATGAAGGGTGTTCAGGTTTTTTAAATGCAAAATTGAAAGAAATACGTCAAGTTTATATTGACCAAAGTTTGACCGTATCACCCTTTACTCAGAATCTTATTGTCAATTTTTTTTTTTGAAAAGCTATCGGAGTAAGCAGAGTTTGTTTAAATTTGTCAAAGATAGATTGAATATCCCGAAAAGTCTCCAATGAACATTTTTGCTAAGTGTGTAAAATGTTGTTGTAGCATAATTTGTACTCAGTCAACTAATGGTAAATACTGCTCCTGCGACAATGGGGTATAGGCATCGCCATAATCACCATCATCATTATCGTCATCATTGCCCATCTATCGCTTCAGAATTTCACTACAAAACACTTCAGTCACATTGAAATTAACCCCTTTTGGCATAAATGTTCTATGCCATTACAACGGGCAAAACGTTTGCTTTTCTCAACGTGTTTTCGTTTTTCATATTTTTTTTCTTCTTTATTCTCAATTCCACTCTGTTGCTCTGGGTGATTTGGTGAACGAATAAAATGAACGAACTGAAGCTGGTATTTATTTTGATGGCATGGAGAAGCCTGTGCACTCTATATTTTTTCGAGTATGTTGCGCTCAATTTAGCTTTCATAATTGTATAAAAATTTATGATTTAACATAAAATGTACCCGCATTTAAAACGTACTCACTCCTCTGCTCCCCTTGAAAAAAAAATATATTTCGATATCCCAATGGAAATATGAAGTGGGCTTAGTTTGTTTTTCTGTAGCTGTATGAGCTCAAACAGCAATATGTCAGCAGAGTAGTATTGCCAAATGGCTCGTGGGGGAATTGAAAAACAAGACTAGTGAGTGCTGATGTTTAAAGGAAATGGTCAGGAAATTTTTGTGTTATAATTGGAAAATAATGACAGATGTACGAAAAAGGGATGTTGTTTTAGAAATGTCGCATAACTCACAAAAAACGGGGCGTGGTAATTCGTCAATGAAAATTGGGTTTTGGATTGGTTTGGGAATCTAGGCTTACCGATTGCACTCAGTTCGATTTTCAATTAAATTTGTTAATATTCTAGATTTAATATATTTTTATACCCTCCACCATAGGATGGGGGGTATATTAACTTTGTCATTTCGTTTGTAACACATCGAAATATTGTTCTAAGGCCCCATAAAGTATATATTCTGGGTCGTGGTGAAATTCTGAGTCGATCTCAGAATGTCCGTCTGTTGAAATCACGCTAACTTCCGAACGAAACAAGGTATCGACTTGAAACCTGACATATCGGTTCACTTTTATGTATAGCCCCATATAAACGTACCCCCAAATTTGGCTTGCGGAGCCTCTAAGAAAAGCAAATTTCATCCGATCCGGCTGAAATTTGATACATAGTGTTAGTATAAGGTCCCTAACAACCATGCACAAATTGGTTCACATCAGTCCATAATTATATATAGCCCCCATATAAACCGATCCCCAGATTTGGCTTGCGGAGCCTCAAAGAGAAGCAAATTTCATCCGATTGGGGTAAAATTTGGTACATGGTGCTAGAATATGGTCTCTAACAACCATGCAAAAATTGGCCTACATCGGTCCATTATTATATATAACCCCCATATAAACCGATCCCCAGATTTGGCTTGCGGAGCCTCAAAGAGAAGCAAATTTCATCCGATCCGGTTGAAATTTGGTATGTGGTATAAGTATATGGTATCTAACAACCATGCCAGAATTCGTCTATATCGGTCCATTATTATATATAGCCCCCATATAAACCGATTCCCAGATTTGGCTTGCGGAGCCTCTAAGGGAAGCAAATTTCATCCGATCCGGTTGAAATTTGGTACGTGGTATAAGTATATGGTATCTAACAACCATGCAAAAATTGGTCCATATTTAATTATATATAGCCCTTATATAAACTCCTTCCTTATATAAACCTCTTCAAGGAGCAAACTTCATCCGATCCGGTTGAAACTTAGTACGTGGCCTTAGTATGTGATCTCTAACAACCATGCAAAAATTGGCCCATATTGGTCCATAATTATGTATAGCCCCCATATAAACCGATCCCAAGATTTGACCTCCGGATCGTCTTGAAGGAGCAAAATTCATCCGATCTGGTTGAAATTTGGTACATTTCGCTAGTGTATGGCCGATAACAACCATGCCAAAATTGGTCCGTATCGATCTATATTATATATTGTTTAAACGGATTCTCTAGTTCTCTATGTTGGTTCTCGATTGGATTGACAAAGTATCGACGAATTATCACCTCGTTCACGATATCGATATGAAATGGGAAGAAAGGTATTTCAAGCTTGACAAAAACCTCACCAGGTGGAATGTAGTGAAAAGCTTACCGAACAGTTTAAGTGTTAAATCTAAAGTGATCATTTATTTCATTGTTACTTAAAAGCTATTGTATGGTTTCGTTAAAAAAATTAAGTGAGAGTAATATTTCGAATTTAGAAAATAGATACATGCGCCATCTGCTGATAGAAAATATACTTTAGTACAAGTAATCGTTCATGTAATGGAAGTACTTAAATGGCTGTTACACGTTCTTAATATTTACAATATAATATTTACAATAGAAAAATCAAGATAGCCACAGGAGCCAAAAAAAAAATCTACCAACATTTTATTACCATAGAAAATTTTGTCAAAATGTTATATTTCTATAGAAAATTTTGTAAAAATTTTATTTCTATAGAAAATTTTGTCAAAATTTTATGTCTTTTGGAAATTTTGTCAGAATATAATTTCTATACAAAATTTTTTCAAAAATTTGTTTTTAGAGAAAATTTTGTCAAAATTTTATTTCTTTAAAAAATTTTGTCAAAAGTTTATTTCTGTAGAAAATTTTGTTAAAATGTTATTTCTATAGAAAATTTTGTGAAGCATTTCATAATTGGAGAGGAATATTTTGCAAAATCTTCCAAAACATCAAGAATTCTACCAATCTACCAAACAGTAAAAATCTGCCATTTTTGGTAGACTCGTGTTCGTAATTGTATACAGCCCCTATATAAAGCGACCCAGATATTTCAATTCTGACTCTATAATTACCACACAAAATTTCATATCGGTTCATAATTATTTCTTCCCTATATATACCGGTCAATAACTGAATATATACGTATTTAATCGACCTTTCTGTTGCCTGTTATATATTATCCCGCATGGACTAACTTACAATTTAGAAGATTATGTTAAGAAGTTTTAAGATGCCTTGATGCCACCCCAAGTAATTTAATTGTGGATGACCGTCTTTAGTAGAAGTTTCTACGCAAACCATGGGAGAGGGTACATAAGATTCGGCCTGGCCGAACTTACGGCCGTATATACTTGTTAGTTTTAACTACACCCAAAAAAAAAAATATCGCTTCTGTAACATAACAGGTTGGCTGATAAGTCCCCGGCCTGGCAACTTTTGTTATTGTGAAAAAAATGGAAAAAAAGCAATTTCGTGTTTTGATAAAATACTGTTTTCTGAAGGGAAAAAATACGGTGGAAGCAAAAACTTGGCTTGATAATGAGTTTCCGGACTCTGTCCCAGGGAAATCAACAATAATAGATTGGTATGCAAAATTCAAGCGTGGTGAAATGAGCACGGAGGTCGGTGAACGCAGTGGATGCCCGAAAAAGGTGGTTACCGACGAAAACATCAAAAAAATCCACAAAATGATTTTGAATGACCGTAAAATGAAGTTGATCGAGATAGCAGAGGCCTTAAAGATATCAAAGGAACGTGTTGGTCATATCATTCATCAATATTTGGATATGCCGAAGCTCTGTGCAAAATGGGTGCCGCGCGAGCTCACATTTGACCAAAAACAACAACGTGTTGATGATTCTGAGCGGTGTTTGCAGCTATTAACTCGTAATACACCCGAGTTTTTCCGTCGATATGTGACAATGGATGAAACATGGCTCCATCACTACATTCCTGAGTCCAATTGACAGTCGGCTGAGTGGACAGCGACCGGTGAACCGTCTCCGAAGCTTGGAAAGACTCAAAAGTCCGCTGGCAAAGTAATGGCCTGTGTTTTTTGGGATGCGCATGGAATAATTTTTATCGATTATCTTGAGAAGGGAAAAACCATCAACAGTGACTATTTTATGGCGTTATTGGAGCGTTTGAAGGTCGAAATCGCGGCAAAACGACCCCATATGAAGAAGAAAAAAGTATTGTTCTACCAAGACAACGCACCGTACCACAAGTCATTGAGAACGATGGCAAAAATTCATGAATTGGGCTTCGAATTGCTTCCCCACCCACCGTATTCTCCAGATCTGACCCCCAGCGACGTTTTCTTGTTCTCAGACCTCAAAAGGATGCTCGCAGGGAAAAAATTTGGCTGCAATGAAGAGGTGATCGCCGAAACTGAGGCCTATTTTGAGGCAAAACCGAAGGAGTACTACCAAAATGGTATCAAAAAATTGGAAGGTCGTTATAATCGTTGTAGCGCTCTTGAAGGGAACTATGTTGAATAATAAAAACGAATTTAGAAAAAAAATGTGTTTTTCTTTGTTAGACCGGGGACTTATCAGCCAACCTGTTATGCCCCAAACACAGTTTGCTTCAAGCATATATATTTTCAGGATTGGTCCAAACAAAATATTGTTTGTATTGTTAAAACATATTATGTTTCACCTCAGGCACACACTGGTAGAAAAAAAAATTGAATGAAATTTTCTTTGTGGGGATATATTTTTAAGGAGCCAATTGGTTACTTCCATTATTTTACTTGCAGCATACTCTCTAGGTCTCTCTTTCTAAACACATAAATGTCTATAGGCTATTTGTAAATTAATATATGTTTGCACCCAATCATATTATATTTCCAAACATTTTATGTCCCAAACATGTTATGCTAGTTTATGAACATTATATGCTAGCACTTAAAGATATTGTGTTAAAAAATTTTAGTTCCAAACATATAATTTTTACACCCAAATATATGAAAAACAGTCTTTTTCATCCGTCTGTAAGGAATTTTGTATTTCCATTAAAAATTCCCAAATTTAAAGGTGGTGCCTTCGATTGAGGAAGAATATGATATTATTTAAGCCAATCGCCAAATAATTTTGTTGCTTGACTTACCAACAACTCGTAAAATTGAAAGGATTATGGTGGTATTTTACAATTAGATGGTTTTTTTTGCATATAATCTAAATCCCTAAACTATTAATGCAAATATCAGGGGGGATTTAATCATTAAGAAAAATTGTATTTATGTTTTTTTGTTTGTTTTTAATACAGGATAAAGTCCATACACCTTTCTAAAGCCATATAAAACTCTACCCTGGCTCATTACTGTGGACAAATGTTGTAGATGTAAAATATTTGCATTTCCAAACGTTTTAATGCTAATAGCTTTTAAATGTAATTTGCTCTTGCCAAAAGAGCTTTATCAGTTCAACATGATAGAATATATTTTTTTTTTTGAAAAAAAATCCTCATCTGCACATAGATCCCGTAATACGCCATGGATAGAGATAGCAGTCAGCTTTATCCTAGAGAATGACTGAACGAATGAATGAATGAATGAATGTTTATGGGATGGTTTCGGGTTGTAACATTCAACACCATTCAATGATACAAAGTAACACAAAATGGAAATGCTTCAAAGCCATGATGCTTTCATTCAAAGCAATTATCTTCACACGATGACATGAGGAAGAGGAGAGATCAGGACAAAGCATGAATCTGGAAATGAAACCGAAAGGAATTCTCTAACAACCAGTGTTGCCATAATGTTCTGAAACTTCTTTTTTTTTGTTTCCTGGTAATGTTACTGTGGTAATGTAACAGTTTTATTTTTTTTGGTGGGGGAGGAGGGAGGTATGTAAATTTTTTCCTACCTCGGTTATCCAGCAAAATTAAAAAAAAAATTCAACAACATTTGAAAGTTCATTGTTTGCTTGGTTGGTTTGATGTTCATGAGGGTTTGTTTCGAGGTTTGTAATGCAACAAAATCAGTTGTCGTTTGTTTTTTTTTGTTATGTGTGCTCTTCTCTTCTATCCTTCATATTTGACTTCCTGTACGAGTTTCTGTTTGAGTGTGTGTGTGTGTGTGGGCTTAAGGGCTACCCTTCTTATTCATTTTTATCCTAAAACTGATGGTCGTCGGAGTAACATGAGATTTTTGTTAAATTCATTTTGGAGTTTATTTTTGTTATTGTCTTTTTTTACGGGTTAGCTGCTGCATTAACTGGAAAATTAACTTTGTTTGTTCTTCAACAAACGAAAGGACGGACGGACGGACGGACGAACATCCATTAGTTCCTCACCAGCTTGCTTTGCGATCTGAACTCTCCATTACGGCTGAAAATTTTGTCACAATATCCTCTTTTCTGTTTCAGGCCCTTTTTGGTGATGAATAGCTTGGGATAATGAGTACAAAAGGATGTTAATAATGTATCCAGATAAGTGTGTGTGCGTGAATATGTGTGCGCATATACATGGTTCAAGGATTAAAATGACATTTATTAAAGATTCTGATAAAAATTGAGGAATTGCTGGGATTAAATTACCCTCAAAAATGTTAGCCAAAGCAGTTTGTGTGTTAGCTTTACAATCATATTGGATTACATAACACCTTTCTCTGGGTTAATTAGTAGAGAACAAAAGAATCCCAGAGATTCCGATAAATAAAACTATGGCTTTAGGGCATATTTTGTTTTGGAATTTCTCTATGTTATAGAAGACCTTTTTGTTTTGGTTTAAGGAGGGAGGGGGGATTTATTAGTGGTGATACAATTAATTATGATAATGTTACCTCTATTGTGTGTGTGTATTTTTGTATGAATGTGTATGTGTGTTAAATATATTAGGAAAATTCCATTACACGTTTTTGGGTAGGCGTTACATTACACAGATTGAAATCTTCTTATCTAGATTTTGCTAATATGTATAGCATGTAAAAGACAAATGGAATTTCATATAATTGCAAAGGGAATGCTTATAATTAACTACAGTGTGTGTGGTTTGTTTTTTTTTTCATTGTTTAAAAATATATTAATATTCATGCTCGGGCGCCAGTTTTATTTATTTGGGAAAATATTAGCAATGCATACATTTTACTATCCAATGAAAAAACAAACCACACACAGTGTGTGTGTGTGTGTGTGGTTTGTTTTTTCATTGTTTAAAAATATATTAATGTTCATGCTCGGGCGCCACTTTTTTTTATTTGGGAAAATATTTGCAATGCATAAATTTTAATATCCGATAATGATGTGAGCTTCGCTCTCTTCGACTAAATGGACAATATATTTGTTTTTAACAATACATTAATGTTCATGCTCGGGCGCCGGTTTTCTTTATTTTGGAAAATATTAGCAATGCATAAATTTTAATATCCGATAATGATGTGAGCTTCGCTCTCTTCGACTAAATGGACAATATATTTGGTTTTAACAATATATTAATGTTCATGCTCGGGCGCCAGTTTTCTTTATTTTGGAAAATATTAGCAATGCATAAATTTTAATATCCGATAATGATGTGAGCTTCGCTCTCTTCGACTAAATGGACATTATATTTGTTTTTAAAAAATATATTAATGTTCATGCCCGGGCGCCAGTTTTCTTTAATTGGGAGAATATTTGCAATGCATAAATTTTAATATCCGATGATGATATGGGCTTCGCTCTCTTCGATTAATGGACAATATGTTTATTTTTAATAATATTTAATATAACTGTTTACTGTGAAGAAATAAACATTCTTCTTATGAATTACGAAAATTCCACAAATTTGTCTTAGCCTTATATCATACACAAAAAAAAAATATTATTCAACAAATACAATTCTTAATACATATTTTCTATACCTTATTTATAGATATTATGATGACACTTTTATTTTTTTGATTAGCTTACTTTACAAAACTTTTCAAAGGAAAATAAGCGATAAAGCTTTATTTTAAAGACCAAAAAATATTACCACAATTTTTACAATTAAAATTTTAATTGAATTTTAAAAAAGACTTATAGAAGATATTTTTATTTTCGGCTGGATATGGTGGCCGAGACTGCTTTTAATTGACTACAGTGTATTTATTTTTCTTTTTTTACAATCATATCTAAACATGATTTCATGTTTCGTTTTATTTTTCTTTTTAGGTAATTATTCAACTAAATTGTGTTCATTGCATATTTGTGAGATCTCATTACACCAAATATAGACATTTTTTGTATTTTTAATACATTGTAAGTTAAATGGAATTTTATATACCTGGCAAGAGGATGCTTATAATTACAAAGTGAGTATCTTTTTAATTTGTTAAAATACCTGCTAGGGCGCCAGTTATAGTGTGTTATTGCGGTATTCATAGAAAAAGGATTTTTTTTAAAGATAAATGGCCAGATATTTATTTCATAATTAAGAGGAAAGTAAGGAAAATCTAATGTTGGTAGGGCTCAACTATATTATACCCTGCACCATTTTGTAAATTTTCGTTACTACGTCAAATGGCCAGATATTTATTTCATAATTAAGAGGAAAGTAAGGAAAATCTAATGTTGGTAGGGCTCAACTATATTATACCCTGCACCATTTTGTAAATTTTCGTTACTACGTCAAATCCTTCAAATTTGTTGGGTGCCATATATAAACGTTTAAGTTCTCATATACATATATTTAAATCTGAATCAATTTGGACAACATTTGTTAGATTTCTGCAAAATCTCGAAACATAATATTAAAATCAGCTAATAAATATTCTCATATTTTAGTAAAAACAAGTATATATGGCCGTAAGTTCGGCCAGACCGAATCTTTTGTACCCTCCACCATGGATTGCGTAGAAACTTCTACTAAAGACTGTCATCCACAATCGAATTACTTGGGTTGCGGCAACACTTGCCTATGGCAAGGTATCTAAAAACTTCTAAATATCGTCTTCTAAATTGTAAGTTAGTCCATGCAGGCGTATATATTAAACAAAAAAAGGCCGATTAAATACGTATATAATTCAGTTTGACAAAATTTTCTATAGAAATAAAATGTTGACAAAATTTTCTATACAAATAAAATTTTGACAAAATTTTCTATACAAATAAAATTTTGACAAAATTTTCTATAGAAATAAAATTTTGACAAAATTTTCTATAGAAATAAAATTTTGACAAAATTTTCTATAGAAATAAAATTTTGACAAAATTTTCTATACAAATAAAATTTTGTCAAAAATTTCTATAGATATAAAATTTTGACAAAATTTTCTATACAAATAAAATTTTGTCAAAATTTTCTATAGAAATAAAATTTTGACAAAATTTTCTATACAAATAAAATTTTGTCAAAATTTTCTATAGAAATAAAATTTTGACAAAATTTTCTATAGAAATAAAATTTTGTCAAAATTTTCTATAGAAGTAAAATTTTGGTAGATTTTTTTTTGGCGATTTGGACCAATTTTTGTGTGATTGGCCATCGGCTATAGTTATATATAGAACGATATGGACCAATTTTTGCATGGCTGTTAGCGACCCTCTACTAGCGCAATGTACCAAATTTCAACCGAATAGGATGAATTTTGCTCCTCCAAGAAGTTTCGGATGTCAAATCTGGGTATCGATTTATATGGGGGCTATATATAATTATGGACCTATATGGATCAATTTTTGCATGGTTGTTAGATACCACATACTAACACCAAGTACCACATTTGAACCTGACCTCCTTCCGGAGGTCAAATCTGGGGATTGGATTATATGGGGGCTATATATAATTATCGACCGATATGGACCAATTTTTGCATGATTGTTAGAGACCATATACTAACACCACGTACCAGATTTCATCCGGATCGGATGAATTTTGCTCCTCCAAGAGGTTTCGCAAGCCAAATCTGCCGGTCGGTTTATATGGGGGCTATACGTAAAAGTGGTCCGATATGGCCCATTTGCAATACCATCTGACCTACATCAATAACAACTACTTGTGCCAAGTTTCAAGTCGATAGCTTGTGTCGTTCGGAAGTTAGCGTGATTTCAACAGACGGACGGACGGGCATGCTTAGATCGACTCAGAATTTCACCACGACCCAGAATATATATACTTTATGGGGTCTTAGAGCAATATTTCGATGTGTTACAAACGGAATGACAAAGTTAATATACCCCCCATCCTATGGTGGAGGGTATAAAAATATGAGAATATTTAAATTTAATATCATTTTTATGCAATTTCGCAAACGTGGATCTATGATTTATCCATCGATACGTATTAGAGGTATAGGCAAATTTTACAAGTTTTCGACTTTACAAGGAAAATATGAACATCGGAAAAACATATATCGGGGATTTTGTCTGAACCTCAGCCGATTCGGACCACAAATTTGCCACACATTGCTAAAATGTTATTTGTTCTCTTTGTGCAAAATTTCAAGTAAATCAAAATGAAATTTTGGCCAACTTTGGTCATATGAATAAAACGGGCGAAAGCTATATCTTAATCTGAACTGATTTCAATAAAATTTGGCACACTTTACGACATTGTGTACTCCATGTGCAAAATTTAAAACTCGTATAAAACTCTGGCTTTTGGGGCCATATAAGTCTATATCGGGCGAATGATATATATGAGAGCTATATCTAAATCTGAACCGATTTCAATAGGGTTCTATTTTGGTCCAAACATATACTTGGGACAAATTTGAAACGGTTGAACTAAGACTGCGACCTAGACTTTTGTCACACAAAAATGTGTTCACAGACATGCGGATCGACTGGCTAGATCGACTCAGGGCCGGTTCTGAGCATAATTGCCAAAGACACTATGTGCCTATCTCGTCTCCTTCTGGTTGTTCGCCACGACTACACTTGCAGGACCATGAATTTTTGTATGACGAAAACTAGAAGTGATTGGCAGTTATCCTCAATAGCCTTATGAATTTTCTATATGAGGTCATGAGTGGATTCTCATTCAGGTGGCTCGAATGAAAGAGTCGTAAGTAGTTCAATCACAAGATCAATGTTGCCAATTTTGGTCACCTCTTCCAGAGATATATTGGTCCTCAAATTTTTCCGTGAAGAAACAACGCTTTTCTGTGCATGATATCTAACGCCGTCTTGTTGAAAGCAAACGCCGTCTTGTTGAAACTTCGACCATAAAAAATCATTAACTACCCAGAGCTTCAAAAAAGGTAGTTTTGATCTCCAACTTGTGATCCGTAAGTAGTTCAAATTTGTATAATCTTCGCATACAACAAATATTCAGCCAGAAGCGAACTTTAAAGACAACCATTAATGATGCATAGCGATTGATATCATGTAGGTCATATGATAACTACGGTCCTGGCCATAACACCCTCGCCACACTTCCTCCCTTTTGAAAGTAAAAAAAACGTGATGATGCCAATGTTTGGTAAACAAAGCAGTAAAGTTGCCAAATATATAAGTCCACTCCTTGGACAAAATGGTAAATTTTTCCTTTTCTGTTTAGGTCAGTGTCCAATTTTGGGCAATAAAATAACCTTGAAGAGTCAACAACCTGGCAGGATAACATTGTCCAACGTTTTGGGTGCATGAAAATGAAGACGGCAGTCGTTCCCTCATCAAAACAGAGTGGCTGGTAATAGAGATGTGTATTGACTTTCAATGAGCAAAAAAGGACAATGAATGACCCAACATCCAAATGTGACTAGAAACGAGTCAGGACTAAGGGAAAATTTAATTTTGTTTGTTTTTTCGTTTGCTTTGCTACTGCTACTGCTATTGCTATTGCTCATTGATTTTATTGTTAGTCCCCTTATTATGCCCTATTCTTCAATGATTGACCATCTGATGCAGTAGCTATTTCGTTTTGCCTCACTGCACGTAGAAATCTTTTAACGAATCGTAAATTAAGCTCACCAAAGATCTCAAAACAAAAGGGAACGATTTCATTAAAATTAATTTGTGAAAACTAAATAAAGACCATCCATCCATCCAAAGTCTCACCACCCATCGTGCCTTTACGAATATATAAAATTTCCCAATTCAATTGGAGCAAATGAAGCCAATAAGCCAACTACGAAAAACAAGAGAAACCGATTTTTTGTTTTGTGTTAAATAAAGAAAACAATATTTTGTAAACCAAAATAAAAAAAACACACTTTTTGAAAATACTGGATATAGGGATGTCGTTAAAGAAATATTGCGTTATTTTAATAAATCTCGGAGATTCACATTCCTAAATAAATTTTCATCATTCTAAGGTTTTAACAGATTTTTTGTCGAAGGGAGCCAAATATACTTGAAGTTCTAATCCAAGACCCAATGGAATAATGCCTCAAACCGAATCAGAAAGATTAGACCAAAATTAGGGTAGATTTCGTATTAACAAAATTTTATTTCTATAGGAAGTTTTGTCAAAATTTTATTTCCATGGAATATTTTGTTAAAGTTCTGTTTCTATAGAAAATTTTGTCACAATTTTATTTCTATAGAAAGTTTTGTCAAAATTTTATTTCTATGGAAATTTTTCTCAAAATTTTCTTTCCATAGAAAACTTTCTCAAATTTTCTATAGAAAAACAATTTTCGCAACATTTTACTTCTATATAAAATGTTGTCAAAACTTTATTTCTCTAGAAAATAATGTCAAAAGTTTATTTTTATAGAAAATTTTGTCAAAATTTTATTTCTATAGAAAATTTTGTCAAAATTTTATTTTTATAGAAAATGTTGTCAAAACTTTATTTCTCTAGAAAATAATGTCAAAATTTTATTTTTATAAAAAATTTCTCAAAATGTTATTTCTATTGAAAGTTTTGTCACAATTTTATTTCTATAGAAAATTTTATAATATTTTTTTCAAAACTTTATTTCTATATAAAATTTTTTTCAAAATGTTATTTCTATATAAAATTTTTACAAAATTTTATTGCTATTTCTTTGACTCCATTGGAAATTTTGTCAAAATTTTATTTCTATAGAAAATTTTGCCAAAACTTTACTTCTATAAAAAAATTGTGTCAAAATTTTATTTCTATACAAAATTTTTCAAAATTTTGCTTCTATAGAAAATTTTGACAAAATTGTACTTCTATAGAAAATTTTGTCAAAATTTTATTTCTATACAAAATTTTGTCAAAATTTTGCTTCTATAGAAAATTATGACAAAATTTTACTTCTATAGAAAATTTTATCAAAATTTAATTTTTATAGAAAATTTTGCCAAAAATTTTATTTGTATGGACAATTTTGTCAAAATTTTATTTCTATAGAAAATTTTGTCAAAATTTTATATCCATAGAAAATTTTGTCAAAATTTTATTTCTGTAGAAAATTTTGGCAAAATTGAATTTCTATAGAAAATTTTGCCTAAACTTTATTTATATAGAAACTTTTGTCAAAATTTTATTTCTATAGAAAATTTTACCAAAATTTTACTTCCATAGAAACTTTTGTCAAAATTTTATTTCTATATAAAGTTTTGTCAAAATGTTACTTCTATAGAAATTTTTTTCAAAATTTTATTTCTATATAAAATTTTCACAAAATTTTATTTTAATTCTATAGAAAATTTTAATTCTATAGAAAATTTTGTCAAAATTTTTTTTCTATAGAAAAATTTTCCAAAACTTTACTTCTATAGAAAATTTTTTCAAAACTTTATTTCTATAGAAAGTTTTGTCAAAATTTTACTTCTATAGAAAATTTTGTCAAAATTGTTTATCTATAGAAAATTTTGTCAAAATTTTATTTTTATAAAAAAATTCTCAAAATTTTATTTCTATAGCAAATTTTTTCAAAATTTTATTTCTTTAGATAACTTTGTCAAAATTTTATTTCTATGGATAATTTTTTCAAAATTTTATTTCTATGGATAATTTGGTCAAAATTTTATTTTCATAGAAAATTTTGTAAAAATTTTATTTCTAAAGAAAATTTTGTCAAAATTTTATTTCTATAGAAAATTGTGTCAAAATTTTATTTTTATAGAAAATTTTGTCAAATTTTTATTTTTATAGAAAATTTTATTTCTATAGAAAATTTTCTGAAGATTTTGTTTCTTTAGAAAATGTTTCCAAAGTTTTACTTCTATAGAAAATGTTGTAAAAATTTTATTTCTATAGAAAATTTTGTCAAAATTTTATTTTTTTAGATAATTTTGTCAACATTTTATTTCTATGAATAATTTTGTCAAAATTTTATTTCTATAGATAATTTTGTCAAATTTTTATTTTAATAGAAAATTTTGTCAAAATTTTATTTTTAAAGAAAATATTGTCAAAATTTTATTTCTATAGAAAATGTTCTCAAGATTTTGTTTCTTAAGGAAATGTTTCCAAGGTTTTACTTTTATAGAAAATGTTTCCAACATTTTATTTCTATAGTAAATTTTCTCAAAATTTTATTTCTATAGAAAATTTTGTCAACATTTTATTTTTATAGAAAATTTTGTCAAAATTTTATTTTTATAGAAAATTTTGTCAAAATTTTATTTCTATAGGAAATTTTGTCAAAATTTAATTTTTATAGAAAATTTTGTCAACATTTTATTTCTATAGAAAATTTCTCAAAAAAATTTGTATTTCTATAGAAAATTTTGTCAAAATTTTATTTTTATAGAAAATTTTGTCAAAATTTTATTTTTATAGAAAATTTTGTCAAAATTTTATTTTTATAGAAAATTTTGTCAACATTTAATTTCTATAGAAAATTTTCTCAAAATTTTGTTTTGTTAGAAAATGTTTCCAAAGTTTTACCTCTATAGAAAATGTTGACAACATTTTATTTCTATAGAAAATTTTCAACAAAATTTTATTTTTATAAAAATTGTTTCAAAATGTCATTTCTATAGAAAGTTTTGTCACAATTTTATTTCTATAGTAAATTTTGCCAAAATTTTATTTCTATAGAAATGACGTTTATTTGTTTCTTTAGAAAATGTTTTCAAAATTTTACTCCTATAGAAAATTTTATTTCTATAGAAAATTTTTTCAAAATTTCGCCAAAATTTTATTTCTATTGAAAATTTTGGCAAAATTTTATTTCTATTGAAAATTTTGGCAAAATTTTATTTCTATTGAAAATTTTGGCAAAATTTTATTTCTATTGAAAATTTTGGCAAAATTTTATTTGTATAGAAAATTTTGTCAAAATTTTATTTGTATAGAAAATTTTGTCAAAATTTTATTTGTATAGAAAATTTTGTCAAAATTTTATTTCTATAGGAAATTTTCTAAAAATTTCGTCAAAATTTTATTTCTAGTGAAAATTTTATTTCTATAGAAAATTTTCACTAAATTTTATGTCTACAGAAAATTTTGTAAAAATTTTATGTCTACAGAAAATTTTGTCAAAATTTTATTTCTATGGAAAATTTTGTCAAAATTTTTATTTCTATAAAAAACTTTCTAAACGTTGTTTCTTAGGAAAATTTTAGTTCTTATTTGCTGAAACTGGCGTCTTATGTTAAGTCGTAAAAACATAAACTCCCAAGAAGTAATATGAAAAAATCCCCAAACAGGAGGTGCCCGGCGTTGTGAAGATAGACCCTAAGAAAATTTGCGCAAGACAGGACCCCAGAAGTGGAGCGACATTTCATTATGAATATGAGCCCTATGAAAATTATCGTCAACAATAATAATTGAAGCATGAATATCGATTTCAGAGCAAAATTAGAGCTTGTTTTCACTTTTGTTTTAAAAGACAGTGAAAGAATGAAAATTGGCCCTGTGAAAATGAGTCCTAAAAATAATAACTGAAGCATGAAAATCACACCCAAAGCAAAATTATGGCTCATTTTAACGTTCAATAAAACGAGTGTGAGAAAAGAAACTCTAAATATTGGTTCGCGTTAGCTTACATTGGACTCTGTCCATAGGAGAAAGTTTTAAACCTTGGCGGAAGGTCGCCCATTTATATCGATTTAAAACCGCGATAGCGCATTTCAAATTCTGCCCATAAAATGAAGTCTTAAACGGCTTGTGATAGCCCACCTGAGACTCTTTTCATAGAACAAAGACTTCTTCGTTGTACCCGATATACCATCACCGGCTTCTCGGCTATAGCCCAAACAATGACTTTTTCCGATCTAATTTCTTACCAAGGCGTTCTTCGGATTTCCCTCACTCCGTTCTTTGGATCTGCAGTTCCCACATAGGTAACCTAAGGGCATGGGTATGGCATTCCTATTATCTCAAACTATTTTAGCAAACACAAAAAGCATAACAAGCATTAAAAAAAAAAATAAAATTGAACTTTTGCACTTGAAACTCCTTAATGGAACTAATTGAAAATTGTATTCAATTGTTATGCATTCACAAGAAGCAAGCAATTCATTGGCCCCTTCATGAAAGAGAATCATCAAGAAGCAGTACGAGCTAGAAGTCATTCAATTTCAATGTGCATTCCATTTAATTCACATCTGTGGGTGATGTTTTGTCTTCAATGACCGTTCTAGACTTCCATTCATTGTTCAGATGACATTTTTAGTTCGTTTTTTGGGTTCATATTTTGTTTTTTTTTTTTTTTTTTTTTGAAACGTCTCGAAACTTTTCTTTTGTTCCTTACCCTGGTTAGAAAATGGTTTGTTACGGCTACAAGGGAGAATTTTTATTGTTTTCGGTTTTGGAGAAAGGAGTTCATTTTTCTCATTGTCCTAGAAAACAAAATCCTTATTACTGACTTTAATGACCATATCGAAAATACTATGCTGGTTAGTAGATTGTACTATGTTGCAGTGGTGAAACTCAATGAAGGCCATTGGCCATTGTAGTGGTCATTATTGCAATTTCGATGCATTCAAAAGTAGCGAACTAGATGCAAAAACATATTCGAATAGATATTGTGATAACCCACAAAAAATATATGAGCCCCTTGAGAAGACATAAGTATAATTTTATCACATACGAGGCCCACAATGATAATGACGGAAACAGGACAATAGCAAAACTAAAGACCTAGAATTAAAATCCATGGTGTTTTCCATTAGATCTTCGATAGAGTCTAAAATTAACGTCAATATTGCTTTCCTAACCAACATAGCTTTGCTAATTATGTCCTAGCCTTAACTGATTAAAAATACGTTAAAAAAGGTTGAAAAATCATCACTTTTTATCGACCTATGAGATATTGTACTATATTGGTACATATTTCTACCAGCTTAGTACCTAAACGATAGGAGTTTGATATATCTCCTTCTGCCTTGCAATTACAAGATATAATCCCGCGCCGAAATGAATATTTCAACTACATTCCCTTTCGTATAAACTAATTGGTACCATACAGTACGTTTTTGTACAATTGGAGAAATTCGTACATATAGAATTTACATACTCTTTACTCACATCAAAACATAACTACGACCCTACATTCAAGATTCCAATTCACTCTGTAAATTATGTGCGACATAGTACCAATGGGATATATTTTAAACATTTTATTACCTAAACGTACGAATTCCGTCAAAGGTACGAAATGTGTTTCCATGTCATAAATTTACATCTCAATGACTAAATTTTTTTTTTAAATTCTTTTTATTTATGAATGATTCTTTTTAATTATGAAAAAACTATCGATCTGTTATTGACATAGTATGTGTTTAAAAATATGAAACTGGTACCATTTAGTACGTTTTTGTAAAACCAATTGAAATATTGCTTCTAAATTGGGGTCTTATTTCTCTATGTAATAAATCCCCATTTTAACGAGATGCAAATAATTTCCCAAATATGAAATAACCCTTCAATAACATTAACAGGCAACAGATAAGTCATAATTTAACAATAAAATAAAATTTACAGAAAACGAAAATGCGCACGAAGTTTATTTCTATCGTATTCTCAAATCTCAACCTAAAAATGAAATAACACCCCATCATATGTTGTGTTTACTCTTTATATAAACATTTTGGACCTTATTTCATTTCCAACTTGGGGCTATATTTCATTGCGCCAAATATCCATACGACATTCACGTGTTAGTAAAAACCTAACCCTGCTTCAACGTTAACGAATTCAATACACTCGATTAAATCGGTGTGGACTCTATGGCACAATTTAGTATTTTTTAAAAATTAGGTACAAAAATGTGTACTTTATTTTAGTTTTAGATATATTGAATTAAATTAAATTTAAAATTTTCTCTGTATTCTTCTAAACTCATTATTGTTAACAATAAAATTGTTCCTAAAATACACGATTATTTCAACGGTTAGTCAATGTATGGTACTACAGGTAATCAACTAAATGTACGGTACTATTTAGTACCTTTCTCATGTTATTAATGCGCATGTAAATAGCTAAATGTAATACATTATTCATACATATTTCTAAACTACAAGATTATTACGATCGTTCTAGGATGTATGGGTACTATTTAGTACCTTCTCGTTGTTCTTATTAAACACCCGATTATTCGAACTGTTATGCCATGTATGGTAATATTTAGTACAATGCCCATGTTATAACCATTATGTCAACAACTAAACTATTGCCTAAATATTGTACACGATTATGCTATACGAGGCTTGGCACTATTTAGTATCTCCTCCATGTTATTAATAGTCATGTGAGGAAGTAAATTATTTCTAAAATACACCATCATTCCAACTGTTATACCAGCTATGATACTATTTAGTATCATAGCTGGTATATTTACGGTACTATTTCGTACGCCCTCCATGTTATTAACGGTCGTTCAATAACTAAATTGTTCCTAGAATACCCGAC
Source organism: Haematobia irritans (assembly GCF_050003625.1). Classification (NCBI taxonomy): domain Eukaryota; kingdom Metazoa; phylum Arthropoda; class Insecta; order Diptera; family Muscidae; genus Haematobia; species Haematobia irritans. The sequence continues at coordinate 220,128,024 of NC_134397.1, read as the reverse complement.
TATTCCAATTGCTCTACTATGTATGTTACTACATTTTACCTTTTACATATTATAAATTATATTAAATGTACGGGACTATTTAGTACCTTTTGCATATTATTACTGGACAGGTAAACCACTTAATTAGGTAAGGTACAATCGCAGTCCGATATTTCAGGCTCATTAAGACTATTCAGTCCATTGTGGGAGAACAGTGGTGAACTTCTCTCTTATCACTGAGTGCTGCACGATTGCGAGTCCGAAATGTGGGACCCCGACATTGCGGTGAAACCACTTAGAAAATCACTCAGAAATGTTACCAACATTACTGAGAGAGGATAATCCACTGTTTATTATACCCACCACCATAGAATGGTGACGGGGGTATAATAAGTTTGTCATTCCGTTTGTAACACATCGAAATATTGATTTCCGACTATATAAAGTATATATATTCTTGATCAGGGAGAAATTCTAAGACGATATAACGATGTCCGTCTGTCTGTTGTAATCACGCTACAGTCTTCAATAATGAAGCAATCGTTCTGAAATTTTGCACAAACTCGTCTTTTGTCTGCAGGCAAGTCAAGTTCGAAGATGGGCTATATCGGTCCAGGTTTTGATATAGTCCCCATATAAACCGACCTCCCGATTTGGGGTCTTGGGCTTATAGAAATCCAAGTTTTTATCCAATTTGCCTGAAATTTGAAATCTAGAGGTATTTTATGACCATAAAGAAGTGTGCCAAAAATAGTGAGTATCGGTCCATGGTTTGGTATAGCCCCCATATAGACCGATCTCCCGATTTTATTTCTTGGGCTTATAGAAACCGCAGTTTTTATTCAATTTACCTGAAATTGGAAATCTAGAGGTATTGTAGGACCACAAATACGTGTGCCAAAAATTGTGAGTATCGGTCCATGTATTGGTATGGTCCCCATATAGAACGACCTCCCGATTTGGGGTCTTGGGTTTATAGAAACCGTAGTTTTTATCCAATTTGTCTCAAATTGGAAATCTAGAGGTATTTTAGGACCATAAATACGTGTGCCAAAAATTGTGAGTATCGGTCCATGTTTTGGTATGGTCCCCATATAGAATGACCTCCCGATTTGGGGTCTTGGGCTTATAGAAACCGCAGTTTTAATCCAATTTGTCTCAAATTGGAAATCTAGAAGTATTTTAGGAACATAAATACGTGTGCCAAAAATTGTGAGTATCGGTCCATGTTTTGGTATGATCCCCATATAGAATGACCTCCCGATTTGGGGTCTTGGGCTTATAGAAACCGTAGTTTTTATCCAATTTGTCTCAAATTGGAAATCTAGAGGTATTTTCAGGCCATAAAGAAAACGGTGAGTATCGGTCCATATTTTAGTATAGCCCTCATAAGAACGATCTCCCGATTTAACTCCTTGGGTTTCTAGAAACCGTAGTTTTTATCTGATTTGCCTGAAATTGTAAATATTCTGGTATTTTAGGCTCACAAAAACGTGTATCGGATTAAGTTTTTATCGGTCCATTTGGTAATGCCTCCATATAGACCAACTTCACTTCTTGAGGGTGTAGAAGGCGCACTGATCATGAAAATTGCTTGAAACTCAATGTAAAATTTCCAGAGTTTGCTTCTACAGATTTAAGATTTCAAATCAAGACGTTATTTTATAATTTTCTTGCACACTTACAAGAGATGTTAATGATTCCTCTAAAACTCAAACAAAAATGGTTCTTATAAATCCAGAATCTGATATAGTCCTCATAGGTGAAATCTTTAAATTTATCTTCGGGAAGTGTCCTCAAGTCCTCAAGCCCTCCTGAAATTTCAAAGGAAACCCTAATATTTGGTTCATGGTGGTGGGTATTTAAAATTCGGCCCGTCCGAACTTAGTCCGAACTTTAAATTTATCTTCGGGAAGTGTCCTCAAGCCCTCCTGAAATTTCAAAGGAAACCCTAATATTTGGTTCATGGTGGTGGGTATTTAAGATTCGGCCCGTCCGAACTTAGTGCTGTGTATACTTGTTTTTTTTGGCGTTCGATCGAAATTGTGCTTGAACCCAGGACCATTGCACGACGGTGGCTCACTTCAATTTAGTACCTCCATATCACTAACAAAATTGTTTCTAAAATACTTTTACCTAAATACTTATACTTATTGAAGAAGGTATACTCCATGTTATTATTAATGGTTAGGTCAACAACTAAATGTACGTCACTATATAGTACCCGCTACATTTTATTAACTCCGTTTATTGCATGTATATTTTAATCTCTTTATTTCGTTACATAGTATGTCGGTACTTTCTTGAATCTATTTCGGTTCTGAGTTTTAAATTATCTCTTCACTCTATGTAAGCAAATTTTCTAATATATTTCAGTACATTTTTGTACCATTTTGCAACAAATGGTACTATCTAGTTAATTGTTTTACCTCTTTGGTACAAAAAAAAGCAATTATAAAAACCAGGTCTTTTTATTCTGTTCTTTCCTATTGTATTGATTGCCTCGCATTAATACAACAACACTAATGACAATTTTTATTCAGTATTCCGATGGTAATTTTAATTTTATTGTTTTTCGAAAATAAAAGAGACAACTGAGAATAAAGAAAATCGACAATAATGAGTACTCTGTTCTCTATCTACAATCGATGAATGTTTAAATTGATGATTTTTAAAGTACCAGCGACAGAATTTGCATCCCCTCCAACTTTCCATTTTGAGAATGAGAACAATAAACAATTCACTTGAACGCCAATAACAATACCATAGCAAAGTCAACGGGGGCCATCATTAAAAATCCTCCTCCACCTCCTATCCTAATTTATTATCGATTAATGGAGAGGGGTGATATGCGAGACACATTTGGTATATGTATATAAGCCAATGTATCAATGTGTATAACAATGCACCAATATCAATAACAATCGTCATACGTTCGATCATACACCCAGAGAAGGAATATGACCACCTCAAACCGGTTTTAAGAGCAAAATGTTATTTTTGGGTGGTGACCATGTAACATGGTGTTCGCAACCATGTTATTTTCTCGGAAATCATGTATCTGATTTCGCAAGCAGGTTATATTTGACGAGAAAATAACATTTTAGTGACAAACATGTTACCTGGTCACCATACAAAAATAACATTTTGCTCTTGAAACATGTTTGAGGTGATCATATTCCTTCTCTGCGTGTACAATAGATTCGTTGAGTTACGTTCAATACAATTCTCATATCGCCATCATCATCATCGTCATTCATGCTTATCAATTGTATCTATCAATTGAGAAATTCGATTCAGATATTTGTGCATAATTTGAATACATTCATATGTGAATGTTACTTTATATATATGTGTCAATAGATTAGCATGTACCGTATGGGAAAGATGTTTTAAATTAAAAATAAAAAAATTAATGGTAATGTTAACACCTAAATTACCTAAATAAAATACATTTTTATTCCAATTTATTTACGGTGCATGGGACAATTTGATATTTCCTCCATGTTATTGATGGCCATGTCAACAACTTAATTTTTCCTACAATACACGATTATAGCATGTATGGTACTATTTAGTACCTTCTACATATTAATATCGGTTAGGTCAACAACAAAATGTACGGTACTATTTAGTAGGCCTTCCATGTTTTTAGCGGTAATGTCAGCAACTAAATTATTTCTAAAATACACGATTTCTATCTGTTCCATTTTTTACGGTTTGTAGCATTTGACAATCGAAGTCTACGAAACATATATCGATTTCCCAAAAATCCCACTAACATATTCAGTTAAATTAAAAATTACAATTAAATTTTGATTTTAAATTAAATTTTAAGTTAACATTAAAATTAAATAATATTAAATACAATTAAAATAAAAATTAAAATTAAAATTGAAATTAAAATTAAAAGTAAAATTAAAAGTAAAATAAAAAGTAAAATTAAAAATAAAATTAAAAGTAAAATTAAAAGTAAAAGTAAAAGTAAAATAAAAAGTAAAATTAAAAGTAAATTTAAAATTGTATTTAAAATTAAACTTCTTTTCCTCAGTTGGTTAAGCTACACTTGCAGTTTAGTCAATGCATGGTTTTAATCTGAAATCAAAAACAATAAAATGATTGAAGAATAAACCATCAATAATAAAACGAATTAAAACTAAAATTAAAATTTAATCTTAAGTAAAATTAAGATATTTCAATCTTAAAATTAAAAAAAAGTAAAAAAATTAAATTAAATTAAAATGATAATGAAATTAAGTTTTAAAATTAAAATATTACTATTACAATACAAATTAAAAGTAAAATTAAAATTGATATTAAAAGTAAAAGTAAAATAAAAGTAAAATTAAAATTGAAATTAAAATTAAAATTCTTTTCCTCTGTTGGTTAAGCTTGCAGTTTAGTCAGTGTATAGTTTTAAGCTGAAATCAAAAACAACAAACTGATTGAAGAATAAACCAACAATAACAAAACGAATTAAATTTAAAATTAAAACTAAAATTGACATTAAAATTAAAATTTAATCTTAAGTTAATTTAAGATGTTTCAATCTTAATTAAAAAATATGTAAAAAATTAAAATATTACTATTACAATAAAAATGAAAATTAAAAGTAAATTAAAAGTAAATTAAAATTTAAATTTAAAGCAAAATTAAAATTCTTTTCCTCAGTTGGTTAAGCTACACTTGTAGTTTAGTCACTGCATGGTTTTAAGCTGAAATCAAAAACAACAAAATGATTGAAGAATAAACCAACAATAATAAAACGAATTAAATTTAAAACTAAAATTTAAATTTAAATTTAATCTTAAGTTAAATTAAGATGTTTCAATCTTAAAATTAACAAAAAGTAAAAAAAAATAAATTTAAATGAAAATTAAATTAAGTTTTAAAACTAAAATATTACTATTACAATAAAAATAAAAATTAAAAGTGAAATTAAAAGTAAATTAAAAGTAAAATTAAAAGTAAAATTGAAATTAAAATTAAAATTCTTTTCCTCTGTTGGTTAAGCTATACTTGTAGTTTAGTCAGTGCATAGTTTTAAGCTGAAATCAAAAACAACAAAATGATTGAAGAATAAACCAACAATAACAAAAAGAATTAAAATTAAAATTTAATCTTAAGTTAAATTAAGATTTTTCAATCTTAAAATTAAAAAAGTAAAAAAATTAAATTAAATTAAAATGAAAATTAAATTAAGTTTTAAAATTAAAATATTACTATTACAATAAAAATTAAAAGTAAAATTAAAATTGAAATTAAAAGTAAAATTAAAAGTAAAATTAAAATTGAAATTAAAATTAAAATTCTTTTCCTCTGTTGGTTAAGCTACACTTGTATTTTAGTCAGTGTATAGTTTTAAGCTGAAATCAAAAACAACAAAATGATTGAAGAATAAACCAACAATAACAAAACGAATTAAATTTAAAATTAAAAGTAAAATTGACATTAAAATTAAAATTTAATCTTAAGTTAATTTAAGATGTTTCAATCTTAAAATTGAAAAATATAGAAAAAAATAAATTAAAATGAAAATTAAATTAAGTTTTAAAATTAAAATATTACTATTACGATAAAAAAAAATTAAAAGTAAATTAAAAGTGAATTGAAATTGAAATTAAAAGCAAAATTAAATATAAAATTAAAATTTTAATTCTTTTCCTCTGTTGGTTAAGCTACACTTGTAGTTTAGCCAATGCATGGTTTTAAGCTGAAATCAAAAACAGCAAAATGATTGGAGAATAAACCAACAATGACAAAACGAATTAAAATTAAAACTAAAATTGAAATTAAAATTAAAATTTTAATTAAAATTTAATCTTAAGTTAAATTAAGATGTTTCAATCTTAAACTAAAACAAGTATATACGGCCGTAAGTTCGGTCAGGCCGAATCTTATGTACCCTCCACCATGGATTGCGTAGGAACTTCTACTAAAGGCTGTCATCCACAATCGAATTACTTGGGTTGCGATAACACTTGCCGATGGCAAGTTATCGTAAAACTTTTTAACACTGTCTTCTAAATTGTAAGTTAGCCCATACGGGGTATATATTAAACAAAAAAAGGCCGATTAAATACGTATATAGTATAGTTTGACAAAAAAAAAAAATTTGACAAAATTTTCTATAGAAATAAAAACTTGACAAAATTTTCTATAGAAATAAACGTTTGACAAAACTTTCTATAGAAATGAAATTTTGACACAACTTTCTATAGTAATAAAATTTGACAAAATTTTCTATGGAAATAAAGTTTTGGTAGATTATTTTTGGCGATATAGACCAATTTTTGTGTAATAAGTCATCGGCTATATACACTCAAAAAAAAGTGAACCCTATATTTCACTAAAGCTGATTTAATTTAATTTAAGTTCATGGAATTTTTACATTTTAAGAAAGTTTCCATGACGTTAATAATTTTTTGCGTACGTTAGTTAAAATAACTAAAATAAAGGAAAAAATTATGCACAAATGAAGCATAAAGATTAACTAAATTCGGGTCTCCCACAAAATAGTTCAGAATTTCTTAAAATTTGTAAATTTTACTAGTAATGAGTCCATCATGAACTTCGTATGGTACTAAAGACGTTTTTGCAATTTTTAACTCCAATTTTTTCCTTCAAACTTCGAAATTTTCTTTAACAAGTGAAAAAAATTAATTCTGTCTAATAAATTTTCTTGAATTTATCGAAAATTATTTACTTAGTTTTGTGAAATCGGCGTGACATCTGCGTTTCTAATACAGTTTAGTTAAAATTTTCTAAAATTAATATATTTTTTCTAAAACTAACCAAAATTTTCTTTCCTGGTGGGTTCACTGTTTTTTCAGTGTATAACTAAAGACCGATATTGCCCAATTTTTACATGGCTGTTAGAGGCCATATATTGACAAAATGTACCAAATTTCAACCGCATCGGATGACTTTTGCTATATATAATTATGGACCGATATGGACCAATTTTTGCATGGTTGTTAGATACCATATACCAAACACCATGTACCAAATTTCAACTGGATCGGATGAATTTCGCTCCTCCAAGAGGCTCCTGAGGTCAAATCTGGGGATCGGTTTATATGGGAGCTATATATAATTATGAACCGATATGGACCAATTTTTCCATGGTTGTGAGACTATATACTAACACCACGTACTAAATTTCAATTGGATCGGATGAATTTTGCTCCTCCAAGAGGCTCCGGAGTTCAAATCTGGGGATCGGTTTATATGGGAGCTATATGTAATTATGAACCGATATGGACCAATTTTTGCATGGTTGTTAGAGGCCGTATACTAACATCAGGTACCAAATTTCAACAGGATCGGATGAATTTTGCCCCTCCAAGAGGCTCCGGAGGTCAAATCTGGGGATCGGTTTATATGGGGGCTATATATAATTATGGACCGATATGGACCAATTTTTGCATGGTTGTTAGAGACTGTATACTAACATCAGGTACCACATTTCAACCGGATCGGATGTATTTTTCCCCTCCAAGAGGCTCCGGAGGTCAAATCTGGGGATCGGTTTATATGGGGGCTATATATAATTATGAACCGACATGAACCAATTTTTGCATGGGTGTTAGAGACCGTATACTAAGACCACGTACTAAATTTCAACCGGATCGGATGAATTTTGCTCGTCCAAGAGGCTCCGGAGGTCAAATCTGGGGATCGGTTTATATGGGAGCTATATATAATTATGGACCGATATGGACCAATTTTTTCGTGGTTGTTAGAGGCCGTATACTAACATCAGGTACCAAATTTCAACCGGATCGGACGAATTTTGCTGCTCCGGGAGGCTCCCCAAGCCAAATTTGGGGATCGGTTTATATGGGGGCTATACGTAAACGTGGTCCGATATGGCCGATTTTCAATACCATCCGACCTACATCAATAACAACTACTTGTGCCAAGTTCCAAGTCGATAGCTTGTTTCGTTCGGAAGTTAGCGTGATTTCCACAGACGGACGGACAGCCGGACAGACGGACAGACGGACGGACGGACGGACGGACGGACATGCTTAGATCGACTCAGAATTTCACCACGACCCAGAATATATATACTTTATGGGGTCTTAGAGCAATATTTCGATGTGTTACAAACGGAATGACAAAGTTAATATACCCCCATCCTATGGTGGAGGGTATAAAAAGTAAAAAAAAAAATTAAATTAATTTTTAAAATTAAAATATTACTATTACAATAAAAATAAAAATTAAAAGTAAAATTAAAAGTATATTAAAATGAAAGTAAAATTAAAAATAAAAGTAAAAGTAAAATTAAATTAAAATTCTTTTTCTCTATTGGTTAAGCTATACTTGTAGTTTAGTCAATGTATGGTTTTAAGCTTAAATCAAAAACAACAAAATGATTGAAGAATAAACCAACAATAACAAAACTAATTAAAATTAAAATTAAAATTGAAATTAAAAGTAAAATAAAATTGAAATTAATATTAATATTAAAACTGAAATTTAAATTAAAATTATAATAAAATTTAAAATTATAATAAAAATTAAAATTGAAATTAAAATAAAATAAAAATTTTAAAATTAAGATTAACATTAAAATTATAATTAAAACAACAATTTGAATTAAAACTCAATTTTAATTGAAAAACAAGATTATTACAGCTATTATACGATATATGGTACTATTTAGTACCTTCTCCACCGTGGTGCAATGGTTAGCATGCCCGCCTTGCATACACAAGGTCGTGGGTTCGATTCCTGCTTCGACCGAACACCAAAAAGTTTTTCAGCGGTGGATTATCCCACCTCAGTAATGCTGGTTACATTTCTGAGGGTTTCAAAGCTTCTCTAAGTGGTTTCACTTCAATGTGGAACGCCGTTCGGACTCGGCTATAAAAAGGAGGTCCCTTGTCATTGAGCTTAACATGGAATCGGGCAGCACTCAGTGATAAGAGAGAAGTTCACCAATGTGGTATCACAATGGACTGAATAGTCTAAGTGAGCCTGATACATCGGGCTGCCACATAACCGAACCTAACCTAACCTTCTCCATATAACTAGGGGTTAGGACAACAACAAAATGTTTAGTAGTATTTAGTACCCCCACCATGTTATTATCAAAGTTTTCATTACATTTCATACGGTTTGTAGCATGTTCAATTTCATTAGCAATTCCCTAAAAACCTTCTATTCGGCTAAATTACAACTAAAATAAAAAATTAATATAAGTAAAATTTTTAGCTGAAATTAAAAATAATAAATAAATAAAACTAAAATTAAAGATTAAATTCTTAAGTTTAAATTAAATTTAAATTTAAATTAAATTTTAAGTTAAAATAAAAATTAATATTAAGTTGATATTTATTAAAATTAAATTTTAAATAAAATTATAGATTAAAAATAAAAATTAATTTTAAGTTAAAATTTAAAATAAAATTAAAATGTATAAATCTTAAAATTAAAGCTAAAAAAGAAAATAAGATTTTAAAATAAGAAGTAATATTAAGTTGTAAAATTAAAATCACAATAAAAATAGAATTGAATTTAATATTAAAATTAAGTTTTAAATTAAAAAAAATAAGTTTTAAATTAAAAGTGTAAATAAAAATCAAAATTTAAATTAAAAGTTAAAAGTTAAAAGAATTAAAATAAAAACTGAAATTTTAATTCAATTTTAGTTTTAAAATTAAAACTAAAAATAAGATTAAAGTAATTTGCGTTGAAATTAAAATTAAAGTTAAAATAAAAATTACAATTATAATTAAATTAAAAATTTAAATTATGTTTTAAAATTAAAACTAAAAATAGTATTAAAATTAAACTTCATAAAATACAAATTAAAATTTAAGTTGAAGTTAAAACTAAAAATAAAATAAACATGTTTAAATCATAAAAAAATAATAATAAAATAATAAAAATAATAATAGAAATTAAAATAAAGTTTTAAATTAAAATCAAAAATAGAATTAAAATTAAGTTTTTACTTAAAATTAAATCAAAATGAAAATTTAAATTATATTTTAATTTTAAAATAAAAATTTAAATTATATTTTAATTTTAAAATAAAAATAAGAATTAAAATTGAATTAAAATTAAATTAACAACTAGAAATAAAATCAAAATTAAAATAATAATGAAAATTGAAATGAAAAACAAGTATATACGGCCGTAAGTTCGGCCAGGCCGAATCTTATGTACCCTCCACCATGGATTGCGTAGGAACTTCTACTAAAGGCTGTCATCCACAATCGAATTACTTGGGTTGCGATAACACTTGCCGATGGCAAGGAATCGTAAAACTTTTTAACACTGTCTTCTAAATTGTAAGTTAGTCCATAAGGGGTATATATTAAACAAAAAAAAGGCCGATTAAATACGTATATAATTCAGTTTGACAAAATTTTCTATAGAAATAAAATTTTGACAAAATTTTCTATAGAAATAAAAACTTGACAAAATTTTCTATAGAAATAAAATGTTGACAAACATTGCTATAGAAATAAACTTTTTACAAAACTTTCTATAGAAATGAAATTTTGACAAAACTTTCTATAGTAATAAAATTTGACAATTTTTACATGGCTGTTAGAGGCCATATACTAACGAAATGTACCAAATTTCAACCGCATCGGATGACTTTTGCTCCTCCAAGAGGCTCCGGAGGTCAAATCTGGGGATCGGTTTATATGGGAGCTATATATAATTATGGACCGATATGGACCAATTTTTGCATGGTTGTTAGAGACCATATACTAACACCACGCACTAAATTTCAATTGGATCGGATGAAGTTTGCTCCTCCAAGAGGTTCCGGAGGTCAAATCTGGGGATCGGTTTATATGGGAGCTATATATATTTATGGACCGATATGGACCAATTTTTGCATGGTTGTTAGAGACCGTATACTAACATCAGGTACCAAATTTCAACCGGATCGGATGAATTTTGCCCCTCCAAGAGGCTCCGGAGGTCAAATCTGGGGATCGGTTTATATGGGGGCTATATATAATTATGGACCGATATGGACCAATTTTTGCATGGTTGTTAGAGACCGTATACATAGACCACGTACCAAATTTCAACCGGATCGGGTGAATTTTGCTGCTTCGGAAGGCTCCGCAAGCCAAATTTGGGGATCGGTTTATATGGGGGCTATACGTAAACGTGGGCCGATATGGCCCATTTTCAATACCATCCGACCTACATCAATAACAACTACTTGTGCCAAGTTTCAAGTCGATAGCTAGTTTCGTTCGGAAGTTAGCGTGATTTCCACAGACGGACGGACAGCCGGACAGACGGACGGACATGCTTAGATCGACTCAGAATTTCACCACGACCCAGAATATATATACTTTATGGGGTCTTAGAGCAATATTTCGATGTGTTACAAACGGAATGACAAAGTTAATATACCCCCATCCTATGGTGGAGGGTATAATAAACCGAAATATTGCTTCGCCGAAAACCACTTTTCGTGTTCCTAATAAAACTGTAACTCAGTTTATTTTGTATACACTGAGCAAAAAAAAAAGAACTTGGGAAACGATATGGAAAATATGAAGTGAATATTTATTTATTATACCTTAAATTAAAGCTCGGATCTCAGTCTTTAATTTAAGTTATAATAAATATGTATTTACTTGATATTTTCCATATCGTTTCATATTGGTGTACAACTTTTTTTTTTTGCTAACTGTATACGATTAATTAATTTTGCGTGAAATATGTTCCATTTTGAATTGAATTTCCAATTGAATTTATTAATTTTTGTTATACGATATACGATGCAATAAAATCGCCGTTCCACCCTAACATTGTTAATCATATGCGATACATGAATCGCACACATCACACAAGATATCGAGTAATGATTTTGGTAAACATTTTATTATATTTCAGTGTACAGACACAAACATCTGTACCCAAATATTTCGATTGGTTTAGATGTAGGATATGCTCTGTAAGTATCTGCGCGTATATCTTCTTAATGAATTGTAATGTATGGTTGTTTAACAATGTTGCCCATATTGAAAACAAATGAATGAACATCTACACTTTAATTCAATCAATTTTTCAACTTGTGTGGCATTTATGTTCCAAATTCAGAATATCAATGAACAAACGCGAGGGGTAGTTCGCTAATGTAAGGAAAAGGGATCTATGGTAGAGGAAACCAAGGATTATTCGTTAGTTTGCAATGGGCACATGAAAAATGCTTTAAATCCTGATGGCCTTGTGTTAGATATATAAAAACCCAAGAAAAAAATTATATTAGCTTTGGTTGACCTTAATATTTCATGCGCACCTCGCTAATTTTTTGTGCCAACGTCTATCTTGAATTGAAGGAATACGACAATGTGCGATATTGCTTTACTGCATATGCTTGAAAGGCAAGTCATATATATTTGACATATATCAGAAAAACTGAAGTATATTGCACTGTTCAGTGTGATCGCTTGATGAATGATTGATTAAATTATGGTTCTCATTCTAAAATAAAAAAAAATTGAAATACATTTTCCATCAAGTAAGCGTTATATACGTGCAATGCTGAACATGTGAATGTTTCAAAAATTCTCTGTGATATAGCTTTTGAGTGTTTCTTTTCTCTTTTGCTTCCTTGAAGGAATTTTAATTCAATTACAATAAATGTTAACTGAATTTAATTTTACTTCAATTGAGTTTGCTTTATTTTTACTTCCATTCTTTCGTTTTGCAGTTGCTTTTTAGGGAAGTAAAAAAAAAGAACAAAATTACAACAGATGTTAGATATTGAAAACTAAATCTAATTGCAAAATTTTTACTTTAAATAATCAAGTTATTTTATTCATATAAATGGAATAAAGAAAACTTTTTTCACAAAAAGTAGGTTAGGTTCTTGAATCGAATGGATGTCCACTTAGACCACTATATTTTAATTCAGATTTTTCAATTTTTCTGATTTTTCGATTTGTCCATTTATCCGTCTTCTGCACCCAGAGAAGGAATATGATCACCTCAAACATGTTTTAAGAGCAAAATTTTATTTTTGGGTGGTGACCATGTAACATGGTTTTCGCAACCATGTTATTTTCTCGGAAAGCATGTATCTGATTTCGGCAAGTAGGTTATATTTGACGAGAAAATAACATTTTAGTGACAAACATGTTACATGGTTACCATACAAAAATAACATTTTGCTCTTGAAACATGTTTGAGGTGATCATATTCCTTCTCTGCGTGTGTAAAGTTACATAAAACCTCCAACCAGAGGCTCTAATTAAGGAGAGTATGTTCCGTAAGGTACACCTCCACAGATCGGTGTGGGCCTGAAAGAGAAAGGAGATTCGTCCTTCCTTTCTTTCGAAGGATAATTCTGGATACTGCAATGGGAAGTGAACAAGTCCACCGGGTCCAAACCCCCATTTCCAAATGTCATCATCTTTACGGCATATTCTTGTCATATGTTTCCCAAGTGTGTTGTGTCCAGTTATAATTCCAATTAAAGATCTCAACTCCTGGCTGTCCATAGCCATCAGTGTTTCAGAAATCCTACGTTTCTTTTCTTCCCATATCCGACAGACCCCACGTTCTCGCCACAGTTCATCATATTTGACATAAAGGGTGATACGGTCAAAATTTGGTCAAGGGAAAACGCGTGTAAATCGGTGAAATCGTTTATTTAAAAAATCAAATTAAATTTCTTTTTCAAGTTCAATTAGTATAAAATTCAGGAAAAATATTTAGTTAGGCTTTCGCTTTTCCAAATGCGAATTGCCGGGCCTCACGCTTGACACATGCCGTCAGATTTTGTACAGCCACCTTATCCACTTTCTTCGCCGCAGAAAGCCAGCTTGCCTTGAACTGCTGCTCGTCCTTAGCAGTTTTTTTGGTCTTCTTTAGGTTCCGCTTGACAATAGCCCAGTATTTCTCAATTGGGCGGAGCTCTGGCGTGTTGGGAGGGTTCTTGTCCTTGGGAACCACCTGCACGTTGTTGGCGGCGTACCACTCCATGACCTTTTTACCGTAATGGCAAGATGCCAAATCCGGCCCAAACAGTACGGAACAACCGTGTTTCTTCAGGAAAGGCAGCAGACGTTTATTCAAACACTCTTTCACGTAAATTTCTTGGTTGACAGTCCCGGAAGCTATGAAAATGCTGCTTTTCAAGCCACAGGTACAGATGGCTTGCCAAACCAGATATTTATTTGCGAACTTTGACAGTTTTATGTGCTTGAAAATATCTGATACCTTTCCCCTTCCTTTTGCCGTATAAAACTCCTGTCCCGGAAGCTGCTTGTAGACGGCTTTGACGTAGGTTTCGTCGTCCATTACCACGCAGTCAAACTTCGTCAGCATCGTCGTGTACAGCCTCCGGGATCGCCTTTGGCCGTCGTATTTTGTTTATCATCGAGTTTTGGAGTCACTACCTTCTTGTAAGTCGATAGTCCGGTTCGTTTTTTGGCTCTATGCACGGTTGTAGACGATACACCCAGCTTATTTGCGGCATCTCGGAGAGAGGGGTTAGGGTTTCGCTTGAAACTACTGGCAACTCTCTTTGTCGTCTCAGCGGCTTCCGGTTTTCGATTTCCCACCGATCCAGACTTCCTGGCTGTCGACAAACGTTCCCCAAACACTTTTATTACATTTGTAACGGTTGATTTGGTAACTTTTAGCGATTTTGCCAGCTTTGCGTGCGAGTATCTCGGATTTTCGCGATGCGCGAGCAAAATTTTGATACGCTGTTCTTCTTGCTTGGACGGCATTTTGACAACTGAAGAGTGAATTCCAAAATCAAGATAGGAGCAACATTCTACACACACACACACCTTCAAAATGAGGGGTGTTCAGGTTTTTTAAATGCAAAATTGAAAGAAATACGTCAAGTTTATATTGACCAAATTTTGACCGTATCACCCTTTATGAAGACATCGGAAGAACAACGTCCTCAAGGACGTTCCAGGGGCGGCCTCTTTAACACATCTGTTGCTTCTTTTGCCATTATTCAACAGTGCCAGGGCATCGAATTGAATTGATCGAATTTATGTGCACTTAGACCACTATTTGTTTATTGTGATTTTTCGATGTTATTTTCTCCATTTATCCTTCTTCTGTAAAATTGCTTAAAACTTCCAACCAGAGGCCCTATGAAGAGGAGTATGTTTATGTATGTTTCTTAAGCTACACCCCCGCAGATCGGTGAGAGTGTGAAAGAGAAAGGAGCCCGGTCTCTTGTTTCTTTCAAAGGATATTGCTGGAAACTGGAATAGGAAAGGAACAAGTCTTCCGGGTACAGACACCATCTGCAAATGCCATCGTCTTATGTTTCCCAAGTGTGTTTACGTCCACTTATAATGTCAATTAAAGACCACAATTCGCATCTGCTCATCACCATCAGAGTTTCGTAATTTATACGTTTCTTATCGTACCATATCTACTTGGTTTGCCCGCAACCTTCCGAAGGTGGCCCAACGTCCTTGCCTTAGTTCCTTATATTTGGAATTATTCCTGTAAAGATCTGAAAACAGCGGTGGAATAGCAACCGCAAAGACGTTATTCATTCTACGAGCACCCTCCTTAGCCAGCACATCTGTTTCTTTATTCCATATTTCCAGCCCGGTCTCATGTTTCTTTGAAAGGAAATTGCTGGACACTGGAATAGGAAGGGAACAAGTCTTCCGGTCTCTTGTTTCTTTCAAAGGATATTGCTGGACACTTGAATAGGAAAGGAACAAGTCTTCCGGGTCCAGACACCATCTGCAAATGCCATCGTCTTATGTTTCCCAAGCGTGTTTACGTCCACTTATAATGCCAATTAAAGACCTCAATTCGCATCTGTTCATCACCATCAGAGTTTCGTAATTTATACGTTTCTTATCGTCTCATATCTACTTGGTTTGCCCTTAAACTTCCGAGGAGGCCCAACGTCCTCGCCTTAGTTCCTTATATTTGGAATTATTCCTGTAAAGATATGAAAACAGCGGAGGAATAGCAACCGCAAGGACATTATTCGTTCCACGAGCGCCCTCCTTAGCCAGCACGTCTGTTTCTTTATTCCATATTGCTCCACAGTAGCCTGGTACCCAGCACAGAGTAAGGTAAGTTAGGTTAGGTTAGGTGGCAGCTCGATGTATCAGGCTCATTTAGACTCTTCAGTCCATTGTGACATCGCAGTGGTGAACTTCTCTCTTATCACTGAGTGCTGCCCGATTCTATGTTAATCTCAATGACAAGAGACCTACTTTTTATAGCCGAGACCGAACGGCGTTCCACATTGCAGTGAAACCACTTAGAGAAGCTTTGAAACCCTCAGAAATGTCACCAGCATTACTGAGGTGGGACAATCCACCGCTGAAAAACTTTTTGGTGTTTGGTCGAAACTGGGTTTGAACCCACGACCCTGTGTTTGCAAGGCGGGCATGCTAACAATAACACCACGGTGGTTCCCTATCCAACACAGAGTTCATTGAGAACTCTGAGCTCTCTACGACAGTACTGACTACCTTGGAGCTTATGTCCGCATTGTCCATGGCCTTTATAGCTGCCTGTCGATGAAGAAGCTGATATAGCTTCTGAAGATTTACTGATAGCAGAAATGTATGCCTGAAAAATATTGACACCGTTATCTAACTTATGTGACCCTCGGATTCCTAGTTCACAGCAATTAATGCCGCTACCAGTTCCTCTATCCATTTTAGATCCATCTTTATACATATTCAGAGTTACGAAAGGTATCCTCCTGTCGTCCCACTCTTCCATACTTGGTATAATATATTTCAGCTTGTCGTGATAAATAAGGCTCGGCAAAAAGTCATGTATGCCTGCAAACAGTGTTTTCCAAATCGAGTTGGTAGACTCCCATCAGTACCTCTAAAATAGCAGCGGCTGTGGTCCTCAGAGTTCCGGAAGGTTATCCTCCTTCCACATTCTCCATCGTCCGCTGATTCATTTTTTTTAGAAGAGTACAATACATTCTTTAGGCTAAGATAACTCCCAAGTATCTTGCAGATTTCAAAAGATTCAACTTCGTCCTTTGAAATTCAGGAGCTTTGTATCTAATCATTTTTCTTCTTGTAATGAAGAATAGCATCACTAATTCGCCAGGGTTCACAGCCAAAAGTAACAAAGACCATTTCCCTAAATTGATATCTACGTTCGTTCAGTTACTTATGTTCAGTTCTCCTAAAGTTTCCCAAATTAGGAGAATACGGAGAATGGACCAGCACTTAGTAATCCAATTTCACAAAATTGACCATGATAGGGCGAAAGGGGTGCATTATCGTAACTAAAAGCACTTTTTTCTATTAGCCTCAAATTGGTTCACGAATTCAGCAATGCTGTATACCTCATGAATGTTGTACCAAGACGGAACTGGGCGTTTATGTAGAGACATCGAATCGAGACAGCACAATCCTGCAGGCAGATATACTCGGTGACTCGGAATTAACATGAGGCCACAAACGAGAATAATCTCACAGATTGCCAGAGGGCAATGAAGCCAATAGCAGATATTAGGGTCCGATCACAAACCGTATTGTAATGCAAAAACATGATCAAGGAATACACGGAATATGACAGGATGGCGGGATATGTCGGAATAAGGGACAAGTAAAGCCAAATGGCGATCAGAGTTAGAGCACATAGGGAAGTGAATTTAGAGAACCTAAAGCCCATAGGCGAAACATGGGCCGAGTTGGATGAATGGTGACGGGAGACACATAAGGCGATGTGGACCAATGCAACGGTCGGAAGGTCGCCGAAAATACCATTGGGGGACCCACACAAAAAAAAGTCTGAAGAACTACTCAAGGAGAGTTGGAAGACTGTTAGCAGGAAATTCGTTATAGATACAGAGTTTCTGGAATAAACAAAGGGTATGATGGAAAGGTATATGTCAGCTGACATAGTACAGGACAACCTAAATCCTCTTTTCAACCTAATCTAGCCTCATGATTACCAACAAATACAGGTCACCAACTTTCCGATTGTCTTTGTATTCTTCAGAGTGTACCAGACTCATTGACTTTCACGACACACAAACTCCCTCAGATTGGGCTTATCCAGTGCTCTGTATCCGTCCAGCGGTCTTCATATATGACATCGTAGTTTCTTTTCCTCCGTTGTAGCCCATTTTGGGACACATATCAAATTTACTAAACCAGCCCTCATACGGGGTACAGTCACCATACACAACGTCCACATTTTGTGGCTCGATTTGAGTTTTAGAAAATATCGAATCACCCCCATAATGATGTTCTTCCATTTTTCAAGTGTTCGTAGACATTGGAATCTCCATATATTTATCCAAATTGTCACAGTTTGATTTCTACTGGTCCTTGTTTGATTCCTACTGCTCCTGGTTTGATTCATACTGCTCCTGGTATGATAATACGGCCACTTGTTGGATCCATGCCACTGATTGTTCGATCGAAACCGCTCGTTGTTCGATTAAAATTGAAGGCCGACTGATTCACACTGATTATAGTTTGATTCAAACCACCGTGGTTTGATTCAAACTATTCGTCACTACTAGGCTTCTCATTTTACAAACAAGACATTAATAATCAACTTCACTTTCAAAAGGACCCTATATTAATCCAAATTGTCACAGTTTGATTCCTACTGCTCCTGGTTTGATTCATACTGCTCCCGGCATAATGATACGGCAACTTGTTGGATCCATGCCACTGATTGTTCGATTCAAAAAGCTCGTTGTTCGATTAATGGTGGTTTGATTCAAACCACCATTGATTGATTCAAACTATTCGTCACTACTAGGCTTCTCATTTTACAAACAAGACTTTAATAATCAACTTCATACTTATCGGTGTACGTTATGATATAATTGACCAGTTTGGCTTTAATCCCTTGTCTTTTCCATTTAATTAAACTATTTTCATTTTATTTCTCGTTTCAGTTGATTTCTTAACATGTAAGTATTCTTTCGAAACTACTAAAATTAAAAGGGACTTTAAACTTATTCCTAAATCTCTATTTCTATATGATGGAAGATGAAAACGCCGTTGTAATCATTTTTAAATTTATGGTTAACTTAATTCATTGCCCCCCTCCTTGGATCCAATATTTGGGTTGCAAATAGGCAACTCTTTCAACACTTTCGCTTAATTACGAGATTTGGCCAAAACACCGCGATTAGATTAACGCGGCCAGCATTTGAAGATCACCAAACCAAAGGACCACCATCTTTCAACCGCAGTAGGATTATTTAACATCCCCTTTATCCTTCAGTCCAATTCCTCGTAGGCATTACAATTTCCCAACTTCCTTTTGGAAGCATCAACGAATTGAAAAACCACAGCTAAACTGTATCACCAACGCTCTGGTGATTTTAGCTGATTCAGAGGAAATGACAATCAGCTAGTGGAAGACGGACTACCAGGAGGAATGCAAGGGAAGTGAAATGAAAATCACGGAGGACGAAGGTAAAAAGCAAAAACAAGAAAACATGCTGTAAATCCCAGAGAGTCACTTGTAGTACAATTTCCCCGGACGGCGGCCCCAAACGAACAAGGATGGCAATGCGCTAAAAACTTTGGTTGGCTGATTGGGGATTGCAGTTTAAAAATTAATTGTTTTGCAACCAAAGCCAAAATAGTGCAGTGGGTCTGAAAGACCAAATATGCTGGTTTGGGTTTAGTTTTTGGCGGGCCAGATAACGAAGTGAAATTGCAAAATTGCACAATTTCATTTTGGCTTCGGTAAAAGTGAATGAACACAGCATGAGCAAGTTAAAGGACAAAGGTAATCCAATTCGATTTCAGTCCCATATAGTTAGGAACAAAGTTAGCTTAGGCAATACCCAGGTAGGTAGGTACTAAGTGTGTAAGAAAAATTAAAGGATTTAATGTCAAAGACATATTAACGCTTCCGTTCTTCAACGTCATAGTCACAGTCCTGGTCCTTGTGGCATTCCTTGTTCACCTTTATCCTTGTGGAAGATATTAGCAGCTGAGCTACTACTAAGACGCTGCCACCACCATTGGTGCAGTATTAGTTGGTGGTTGTAGACCTAGTGGTAAGCTTACAAATGACTTAAGTGACTCATAAGCCAAAGCTTCAAAACCATCGTGTCGCACCATTCAACTCAGCTCAGGGGAGATAGGCAGAGGATGCCATAGTGGTGGCAGACATGTAGAAAACCTACGACATAAAAATTTGTTAAATTTGTCTACCCAACTATGCCTTCCTTTGGGCGCATTATTCACTTATGCACTCATTCACTCACTCATTTTGTGCCTCGGCAACCTCGTGTGTCTCAGCAAATATCCTCGTCCTTGTCCGGGTTACTCATGGAACATAGTACCCACAATCCAGCGACAACGAATGGCAGTTTGTCAGGTATTAGTGTCGCCTGTTATAATGTCAACTTACTCAGATACCATGTGTTCTTCTCCTCTTCACTACCTCGGTTTCCGTTCCTTTTAGTCGTCCTTATTGTCATCCTACCAACCATAGTTGCTACTACGACATGTAGACGATAATGGGTACAGGTTTCTCCATGGAGAGCTACATAAATTCAAATAAAAACCACAAAGCAATTACTTCAAGTAAAAGTACAAAAAAACAAAATGAGTACAAACTTTAACACTGGCTTCCATGGAAGAGAACTTGAAGTAGTTTTGGGCTTCCTTACCCAAGCTAGGAACACCATTTTTTTCCTTCATTTTCTCTCTGGCTTTGTTATATGTATGTTCGTCCTTTAGTGCGGTTAATTTTTTTTTTTTTTGCAAATATTAATGTATGTACTTCTACTTACACTTAGGTGGTGTAATAACACCTTTAAAGTGTGGAACAGTGGATTGGAGTTAAAAGGAAAATAGAAATAATTGAAGTCAAGTTTTCACTTCATTGAAAAGATTTAATCTGCAATTAGTTTGATTCAGAATATTTATTTGAGTCACTCAAAGGCGGATTCAAACTACCCTTCAGTTGATTCGAACCACTCATAGTTCGATTCAAACCAGATATAGTATGGTTCGAACCAACGAATGAATAACACTTCCTACAGTTTGATGCAACTTGTCACAGTTTGATACGAACTTCTTATTGTTTGATTCAAAGTGTTTACACTTTGATTCGAACCGAAGATATAGTTTACGGATCGTAACTTGATTCAAGCTGTAACAAATGTAGTTCCGGATACAGCAGCAAGTTGTTTCTTAAACATTTTAATAGCGGTTAGGTTAGGTTAGGTTAGGTTAGGTTAGGTTAGGTGGCAGCCCGATGTTTCAAACTCACTTAGACTATTCAGTCCATTGTGATACCGCATTGGTGAACTTCTCTCTTATCACTGAGTGCTGCCCGATTCCATGTTAAGCACAATGACAAGGGACCTCCTTTTTATAGCCGAGTCCGAACGGCGTTCCACATTGCAGTGAAACCTCTTAAAGAAGCTTTGGAACCCTCAGAAATGTCACCAGCATTGCTGAGGTTGGATAATCCACCGGTGAAAAACATTTTGGTGTTCGGTCGAAGCAGGAATCGAACCCACGACCTTGTGTTTGCAAGGCGGACATGCTAACCATTGCACCACGGTGGCTAATAGCGGTTGCTACAAACGTTAATTAGGGAAACAATTTTCAAGCACAGAGAGGTGTTCCTATTTATTTTTCAACATAGTCTTCTTTGGAATCCCTATATTTGGCTATACGGTGCTTCAATTCGATTTTTCGAGACCATCTTATTCGACTGATATTCGTTCCACGCGAGTGAGTTTTTAGGTGTGGACACTAAAATAAGTCGCATGGGATCAGGTGAACAAGATGAATGCGTCTGTCTGGCAATTTTAATTTCGTGAGTTTGTCACGCATAATGCGACAAGCCGTTCGCTAAAAGTGGGTCTCTTGTCATTGAACTAACCACGTAAAAAATTTGTTAAACAAATTTTTGGAAGCCAATCATTGCATCGGGAAGAATTACAAAAATTATTTCCAAAATTATGAATCGAATCAGCGAGCTATCCCAGCAAAAAATTTTGGAAGTTCATCTAAAGGCATAACTTTAAAAGCACTTCCAAAAATGTCCTCCCAAAGATGTTCTTTATTTTAACTACACAGGAAGTTCATTTGAGTCAATTTTTGAAATGGTGGATATCCGTCCTATGACAAGCCCATGTTAAATTCATCGCTTCTGCGTCAATTGTGCACCACTTCCGGATCCAAAAAGGGCATTTTCACTACATTTTTGGTGACGCATTTTTTGCTGGGATATTGCTCTGTTTCCATTTTTCTAAAATTCGCAAATATTCCGATCTCCATATATTGAGCAAACTTCAAGCTATTGAAAGTTTGGTTTAAACTGTTCCTTGTTCGATTCACACCGATCATAGTTTGATTCAAACTACTCTCTAGTTTGTTTCATGCTCAAACTTATTTTAGGTTGGTTCAAACTCAAACTGATTTTAGTTTGATTTAAATTCAAATTGATTTTAGGTTGATTCAAGCCAAAGACAATAAACTTCTCGCAGTTCAAACTATTGAATGTTTGGTTCAAAATGATCCTTGTTTGATTCTAGTTTGATTCAACCCCTTTTAGGTTAAGATCAATTGGCCAAAGACCACATATTCAAATAGTCCCTAATTTTGTAGGGCGAGTTATTTCTAAGAACAAAAATCGAATAAATGAGTTATTCCCACAGTTCAAACTATTTAAAGTTTGATTCAAACTACTCCTAGCTCAATTCACACCTATCATAGTTCGATTCAAACTGCTTGTGGTTTGATTCAACCTGTTTCTATTTTGAATCAAACCGCTCATAGCTTGTGTGCTACTCGCAGTTTGATGTGAACTGATTTCGTTTTGATTCAAACCACCCTTGGTCTGATTCAAACTATCTGAAATAAAAAATAACCTTAAGTTTATTAAATTCAATTGTATACCCTCCAAGATTTCTTCCAAATACTGTACCTTCAAAGGCTATTTCCATCATGACTCCTTTTGTATAAGCAGAGCTTAAATGGGATTTCAGTCAAAGGTTCTAGCCTTTTAGTGTTCAAAAGAAAACCATAGAAATTGTGGTGCAACAAGATAAGAAGGAACGAGCAACAACAACAACAATACCATACCATACCACACACAAAAAACGAACAACAACAAACAAGAAAAACACGACAAATGAGCAAATTACTTAAATGCTTGAACACAATTTGCTTTTTTTTGCTTTGCATAAAACTACTAGACCACCTTGTTTCTCATATAAAATCCGCTTATTCAATATAGGCTGCGATGAACAATTCCTTTAGGTCTGTTGGTGGGATGGTTGTTAAATGTGGTGTCTTAAACACCACTTGGCCTCTGGTCTTTCTGTTGAGGAGCGATATTGCTTGCTGTGTTTATTGTTATTCTTTGACTGGTTGTTAATATCTTAGCATTTTGCGATATCTTCCTTTTTTGTGTGCTGCCACATCCATTCAGTTCTTGGATATCCCACTGTGTATTTTTATTATATTTTTTGGTGGGCCATGTAGGTTCGCAGATTGCTTCTTTTCCGGCAATAAAAGCCCATTTGACCATGTGTTATGTGGTAGAGCAAAAAATAACAGCAACAACAAAACAACAAAATTTTATGCCACCTATTTAATTCTCTTATGCTTTGGCTTTAATAATGTCCAAGTATTCATCCACTTGTCTGTCTGCTTCCCTTGTCCATCCTAGTGGTCATCTCTCATGACCACCGAGACTCTGTGTGTTTGTGTTCTATTTACCTCACTTAGCTTATCCTGGCCTTTTGCTTTGTTCCTTCCTTGATCGTTCCCTTAAGTGTTTAAGCCTTTCTAAGCCACATTCCGTTTGTCGCCTCACATATGTAAAGACCATGTCATGTTGGCCAACCTGATGTCCGTCGTTTTGTCCAATGTAAATTTGTCTAACTTCTATCTACGAATACCGTATTCTTCTAAGGTTTTATGCAATTCCCCTTTTGGCCTCACTTGAAGGCCTTTTGCCCTCTTCACTTGATGTAGTCTTGTAGACCATTCTGTTTTCTATTTTAGCCTTTAGTTCTTTTTGTTTATTCGCCTTCTACATTTTGTTTTGCAATGGGCAATTTTCCTCTTGGGCTTTGGGCTTTGTTTTTATTAAAGTTTAACATGTCTTGTTTGGATAGTTTTGTACCTTTTTTGGGTGTTGATACACATACACATAGAGAAATTTTCCATAGAAATGAAATGTTGAGAAAATTTCCCATAGAAATGGGAAATAAAATTTTAGCAAAATTTAATATATTTTGATAAAATTGACAAAATTCCTATATAAATGAAATTTTGACAAAATTTTCTATAAAACTGAAATTTTGAGAAAATTTCCTATCAAAATGAAATTTTAACAAAATTCTCTATAGAAATAAAATTTTGACAAAAGATTTTGACACAATTTTCTATAGAAATAAAATTTTGAGAAACTTTCCCATAGAAATGAAATTTTAACAAAATTTCCCACAGAAATAAAATTTTAATACAATATCCTATAGAAATAAAATTCTGACAAAATTAATAATTGAAATGAAATGA
This sequence comes from Haematobia irritans, assembly GCF_050003625.1. NCBI lineage: Eukaryota > Metazoa > Arthropoda > Insecta > Diptera > Muscidae > Haematobia > Haematobia irritans. Next base: position 220,103,551 of record NC_134397.1, on the reverse strand, counting down.
AAAATAGAAAAGAAATTTTGACACAATTTTTGATAGAAATGAAATTTTGACAAAATTTCCTTTAGAAATGGAATTTTGACAAAATTTTCTATTGAAATAAAATTTTGACAAAGTCTCCCATAGAAATGAAATTTTAACAATTTTTGATAGAAATGAAATTTTGAGAAAAATTCCTATAGAAATAAAATGTTGACAAAAGTTCCTAGAGTAATAAAATGTTGACAAAATTTCCTATAGAAATGAAATTTTGACAGAATTTCTTATAAAACTAAAATTTTGACACAATTTCCTATAGAAATGAAATTTTGACAAAATATCCTATAGAATGTAAATTTTGACAATATTTCTAAAAGAAATTAAATTTTTAAGAAAATTTACTGTAGAAATTGAATTTGAGGAAATTTTCTAAAGATTTGTGGGAAAATGTCCTATGGAAATTAAATTTTTACAATATTTCCTATAGAAATAAAACTTTGAGAAAATTTCCTATAAAAATAAAATTTTGAGAAAATTTCCTATAAAAATAAAATTGCGACAAAAACTCATATAAAAATAAACTTTTGTCAAAATTTTTCTATAGAAATGAAATTTTGACAAAATTTCTTGTTGAAATGAAATTTTTAAAAAATATTCAATAAAAATAAAATTTTGATAAAATTTTCTATAACAATAAAATTTTGACAAATTTTTCTATAACAATAAAATTTTGACAAAAATTTTTATAAAAATAAAATTTTGACAAAATTTTCTATAAAAATAAAATTTTGACACAATTTCTTATAGAAATGAAATTTTGCCAATATTTCCTATTTTCATTCCTAAATTTTGGTAATATATGTAAAATAAACGAAATTTTAAGACAATTTCCTTTAGAAATATAATTAGTAGAAATTTTCCTATAAAAACGAAATTTTGACACAATTTTCTATAGAAATAAAATTGTGACAAAACTTGTAATAGAAATTAAATGTTAACAAAATTTCCTGTAGAAATGAAATTTTGATAAAATTTCTTATAGAAATTAAATTCTGACAAAATTTTTTATAAAAAATAAATCTTGACAAAATTTCCTAAAGAAATTCAATTTTTACAAAATTTCCTATAGAAATGAAATTTTGACACAATTTTCTATAGAAATGAAATTTTGACAAAATTTCTCATAGAAAATAAATTTTGACAAAATTTCTCATAGAAATTAAATTTTGACAAAATTTCTCATAGAAATTAAATTCTATAAAAGTTAAATTTTGACACAATTTCCTATAAAAATTAATTTTTTTTTTTTAAATTACCTATAGGAATAAAATCTTGACAAAATTTCCTAAAGAAATTAAATTTTTAAAAAATTTCCTATAAAAATGAAGTTTTGGCACAATTTTCTATAGAAATGAAATTGTGACAAAATTTCGTATAGAAATGAAATTTTGACAAAATTTCTCATAGAAATAAAAGTTTGACAAAATTTTCTATAAAAATGAAATTTTGACAAAATTTCCTATAAAAAATAAATTTTGACACAATTTCCTATAGGAATGAAATCTTGACAAAATGTCCTAGAGAAATTAAATTTTTGCAAAATTTCCTATGGAAATGAAATCTTGACAAAATTTCCTATAAAAAAATACATTTTGACACAATTTCCTATAGAAATGAAATTTTGATAAAATTGCCTATAGAAATGAAATTTTGACAACATTTCTTATAGAAATTAAATTTTGAAAAAATTTTTTATAAAAATTAAATTTTGACACAATTTCCTATAAAAATTAAATTTTGACAAAATATATGAAATTTTGGCACAATTTTCTATAGAAATGAAATTTTAACAAATTTGCCCATAGAAATGAAATTTTGACAAAATTTCTCATAGAAATTAAATTATGACAAAATTTCTCATAGAAATTAAATTTTGACAAAATTTCTCATAGAAATTAAATTTTGACAAAATTTTCTATAAAAGTTAAATTTTGACACAATTTCCTATAAAAATTATTTTTTTTTTAAATTACCTATAGGAATGAAATCTTGACAAAATTTCCTAAAGAAATTAAATTTGTACAAAATTTCCTATAGAAATTAAGTTTTGGCACAATTTTCTATAGAAATGAAATTGTGACAAAATTTCGTATAGAAATGAAATTTTAACAAAATTGCCCATAGAAATGAAATTTTGACAAAATTTCTCATAGAAATAAAAGTTTGACAAAATTTTCTATAAAAATTAAATTTTGACACAATTTTCTATAAAAATGAAATTTTGACAAAATTTTCTATAAAAAATAAATTTTAACACAATTTCCTATAGGAATGAAATCTTGACAAAATGTCCTAAAGAAATTAAATTTTTACAAAATTTCCTATGGAAATGAAATCTTGACAAAATTTCCTATAAAAAATACGTTTTGACACAATTTCCTATAGAAATGAAATGTTGATAAAATTGCCTATAGAAATGAAATTTTGACAACATTTCTTAAAATTAAATTAAATTTTGAAAAAATTTTCTATAAAAATTAAATTTTGACACAATTTTCTATAAAAATTAAATTTTGACAAAATATCCTATAAAAAAAATACATTCTGACACAATTTCCTATAGGAATGAAATCTTAACAAAATTTCCTAAAGAAATTAAATTTTTACAAAATTTCCTATATAAAAGAAATATTGACAAAATTTCCTATAAAAAATAGATTTTGACACAATTTCCTATAGAAATGAAATCTTCCTATAGAAATAAAGTTTTGCCAAAATTTCCTATAGAAAATAAATTTTGATAAAAAATTTCCTATACAAATTAAAGTGTGAGAAAAGTTTCTATAAAAATAAAATTTTGAAAAAATTTCCTGCTGTAAAGAAATTTTGACAAAATTTCCTATAGAAATAAAAATTTGTCTTTTCCGGTGTAAAATCTATTTTCAGTAAGTAAAACTATTCTTTTCCCGTATACCACTTGGGGCTTTCATCCCAACCACATCCTTTTGTTGGTGGATTCCGCTGTTTGTATGTAGATGATTGGCAGAGAAAGATATTCTTGTTGTTTAAGTCATTATTACATTTCTGGTATACGAGTATGCTTTACGCTTTTGGGTTTAGATCTTGTGAGGGAGATAGAAAAGTGAATAAAGCAAATTCATTCATACAAACCGATAGGATATTATCTAACGTATGCGAAAACAAACTAGTATTCATATACACTTCTTATTGATGGATGTAGCGACAAACGATGACATATATAGCTTCCATCCATCTAAATTTGTTTTTTGTTTTGTCAAAATTTTATTTCTATATAAATTTTTGTCAAATTTTATTTCTATAAAAAAAGTTAATCAAACTCTTATTCCTATACAACATTTTGTCAAAATTTTATTTCTATAGAAAACTTTTTAAAAATTTTATTTCTATATAAAATTGTGTCAAAATTTTATTTCTATAGAACATTTGGCCAAAATATTATTTTTTAGAAGATTTTGTCAACATTTTTTTTAAAGAAAAATTTGTCAAAGTTTTATTTCTATAGAAAATTTTGTCAAAATTTTATTTCTATAGAAAATTGTGTCAAAATTTTATTTCTATAGAAAGTTGTGTCAAATTCTATTTCTATAGAAAATTTTTTCAAAATTTTACTTCCATAGAACATTTAGTCAAAATATTATTTTTTAGACAATTTTGTCAAAATTTTATTTCCATAGAAAAATTTGTCAAAATTTTATTTCTATAGAAAATTTCGTCAAAATTTTATTTCTATAGAAAATTTTGTCAAAATTTTATTTCTATAGAATATTTGGTCAACATTTTATTTATATAGAACATTTTGTCAACATTTTATTTTGTCAAAATGTTATTTATATAGAACATTTTGTCAACATTTTATTTTTATGGACAATTTTTTTTCAAAGATTTTTTCTATTCTAATTTTTGTCCAAATTTTATTTTTATAGAAAATTTTGTCAAAGGTTTATATCTATAGAAAATTTTGTCAAAATTTTATTTTTATAAAAAATTTTGTCAAAATTTTATTACTAGAGAAAATTTTGTCGTAATTTTATTTCTATAGAAAATTTTGTCAACATTTTATTTCTATAGAAAATTTTGTCAACATTTTATTTTTATGGACAATTTTTTCAAAGATTTTTTTCTATAGACAATTTTTTCAAAATTTTATTTTTATAGAAAATTTTGTCAAAGTTTTATTTCTATAGAAAACTTTGTCAAAATTCTATTTCTATAGAAAATTTTGTCAAAATTCTATCTATAGAAAATGTTGTCAAAATTCTATTTCTATAGAAAATTTTGTCAAGATTTTATTTCAATAGAAAATTTTGTCAAAATTTTATTTCTATAGAAAATTGTGTCAAAATTTTATTTCTATAGAAAGTTGTGTCAAATTCTATTTCTATTGAAAATTGTTTCAAAATTTTACTTCTATAGAACATTTAGTCAAAATATTATTTTTTGGAAAATTTTGTCAAAATTTTATTTCCATAGAAAATTTTGTGAAAATTTTATTTCTATAGAAAATTTCGTTTAAATTTTATTTCTATAGAAAATTTTGTCAAAATTTGATTTTGTCAAAATTTTATTTCTATAGAAAATTTTGTCAAAATTTTATTTCTATAGAATATTTGGTCAACATTTAATTTCTATAGAACATTTTGTCAACATTTTATTTTGTCAAAATTTTATTTCTATAGAATATTTTGTCAACATTTTATTTTTATGGACAATTTTTTTCAAAGATTTGTTCTAATAGAAAATAGAAAATTTTGTCAAAAGTTTATATCTATAGGAAATTTTGTCAAAATTTTATTTTTATAGAAAATTTTGTCAAAAATTTTATTACTAGAGAAAATTTTGTCATAATTTTATTTCTATAGAAAATTTTGTCAACATTTCATTTCTATAGAAAATTTTGTCAAAATTTTATTTCTATATAGAACATTTTGACAACGTTTTATTTTTATGGACAATTTTTTTCTATAGAAAATTTTTCCAAAATTTTATTTTTGTGGAAAATTTTGTCAAAGTTTTATTTCTATAGAAAACTTTGTCAAAACTTTATTTCTATAGAAAATTTTGTCAAAATTCTATTTCTATAGAAAATGTTGTCAAAATTTTATTTCTATAAAAAAAAATTGTCAAACTCTTATTTCTATAGAAAATTTTGTCATAGTTTTATTTCTTTAGAAATTTTTGTCAAAGTTTTATTTTTATAGAAAATTTTGTCAAAGTTTTATGTCTATAGAAAATTTTGTCAAAATTTTATTTCTATAGAAAATTTTGTCACCATTTTATTTCTATAGAACATTTTGCCGAAATTTGATTTATATAGAAAATCTTGTCAACATTTTATTTCTATAAACAAAAAGTTTATCGAACTTTTATTTTTATAGAAAATTTTGTCATAATTTTATTTTTTTAGAAAATTTTGTTAAGGCTTTATTTCCATAGAAAATGTTGTCAAAATTTTATTTCTATAGGAAATTTTGTCAAAGTTTTATTTCGATAAAAAATTTTGTCAAAATTTTATTTCTATAGAAAGTTTTGTCAAAATTTTATTTCTATAGAAAAATAAAAATATAAAAAAAAATGTAAAGTATCTTTTATTTGGAGAGGAATGTTTTGAAAAATATATCAAATCATCAGGAATTTTACCAATCTACCAACAGAAAACAATTTACCATTTTTGTTAGAATTCTACCAACTGTGACAGCCGTGCTTACAACATGTTTGTAACACCATACTTACACGCATATACAATCTAATTGTAATTGTAGTTGTAGTTTGGGGAAGAAAACATTGCTTTCATCCCATTAGGAAACAAATTAAACTATTTGTGACATGCATGTATTTAGTTTCCTTTTTATGTCTTCAATAACACATTGCCACAGTTGCTGATGCTGAAGCCGATGCCGATGCCGGTGGTGATGGTGCCTGTTTTTGCTCTTTGCTATTAATGATGTGAGACTATGACAAGCGATGGATGCTGCTTAAGCTCTTGGTGATGCTTTAGCTAGCCGCCCTCTCCTCCCACCCCTTTGTAGAGATCTAGCCCCACCAACAATTATAGTCATATAGCTCGATTCATACACTAAGCAAGTACTGCAGTGGCATTTGTTGTATGGTGTGCTGTATATGAGTACATGCGTGTGTGTGTGAGAGTGTATAATAAAAAGCAGCACTTTATTAAGTTATTTATTGTGTTAATAACAAAAACCCAAATGGAGCTGCTGTGTTAGAGAGACTCTCTTACTTAATATGTGAGTGAACAGTGTGTTGCTGTTGTTGCTATTGTTGTTCCATTGCTGTTGTCGCAGCAGTTTAGTACTTCAGTTAAACATGCCATCGTACAACAGAATAGAATAGGATAGACAGACGGACGGACGGACGGACAGACGGCCAAGTAGTTCACAACACCACATAACACGTCTAGCAATTACTTCCATTATTGGTTCCAGTTCAACTGTAGTGAATGTGAATGAATACGCCAAACGAACCAACCAACCAACGAATGAATGAATGAACATAATAAGGAACTTATTAAGGGGGGCATATGGTGGTCGTCGTCGGTGACGGTGGTCGGAAATTGTCGTCTGTTTAATATTTAGCCATTCTAAACCACCCACATACAATGCTGGCTAACTGACTGACTATCCGTGTGCATGCCGCCAGCCTCTGCCTCTTGTTTTGTCCATCATAAACGTGTCACATAAAATGGGAAATTCCATCTAAATACAGAGCAGCATAATTTGTGCACTTTTACAACATGGCATTTTTATTTTTGCCTGGGAAAAAACATTTAAAATATACAGGATATAAAAACATGACCATGGACATGTGAGGAAGGAAGAGGATACTCACCCACACACAGATGACTAGGCTTTTGGAAACACCCACGCCCGTCATTGGAGAATTGTAATCAAAATATTTACTCAAGCAATTATTTATGGAAATATCCACCGGAGTGTAAGTGACAGAGATAACACATTGCATGCTCAACCTGATACGGAGCTGAGGCCTGATATACCACCACACACAGAATCAGTTGAATGTCCGTAATGGACATGTATGTCACACACACACACACACTCACCCACACATTTACATAACCTTATTGTGACATGTGTCCATTATACGAAATAAGAAGAAATTATTGTACACAAATTTTCCGGTTTATTTTTAATGATCAAAAAATTATTGTTATAATTTGCAAAAATTATGTAAATCGAAAGTAGATTCAATTTGGTCAAGTTAAAAGAAATTGCAGAAGAGATTTTCAAGGGGCTTATAACTGTTTAAATGTGCTGAGAATATTTCCAACATTCTTATAGACTCCGAATAAAGTCAAGAACGGGAGAAGCTAAGATTTTAGTCTCAGGTACTTCATCAGAATTTAAGAATTTTTGAGTTTAGGAATTTTTTTTTTAAATAGGGAGAAGTCGACCACACGACCTTTTTAAAACTGGAATGGCTGTCAAATTTAAAATTCGACTTTTCAACTCAAAAAAAGTTGGGCCAGGTCCAATCTTATAGAATGAAATTGGTTCCTCCAGAAGGCTCTAGATATCAAATCTTACAACGCTAATATTAATCAAATTCGTCATTGAAATTGAGTCAACGAAACAATTTTATAAACACAATGAAAGTTTTCGTTAATGTAATAATTTTTCTATTAAATAACGAAACGTTTCATACTATTAACCCTTTCACTACCGATGTCCACCTAGGAGGACATTCGAAAACGACACCAAACTCTATTTCCCCTCTTAGTTTTAATTTATTTCTCGATGTTATTTTAAAGTAGAGGCTTTAATCTAAATAAGCTACAAATATTGTCCATATTGGAGGGCACTAAAATTCAGTTTTATAATTTTCTTTAACAATAAACGAAAAATACGAAGAGACGCGCGGAAGACCCAGAACTATCGACGAAGTCCTCAGTACTTGAAGTACAAGCACGGATTTTTTTTATAGCTTAGAGGATGGTTTCAGTTCTGCTCTTATTTTTTTTGTATGGTTGATCTGAAGACCTAATTCACAATGACTTAACTACAGCGATTGAATTTAAGGTCTTCCGAAACCCGATTGAGCAGGGCTATGGAGTTGGAGTCTGAAGATTTTGCTATCAAATCAAATAAGCGTCTTTTTATTTTACTTCTTTAACTTCTGAAAGCCTAAATATTTCCGGTTTAACAAACATCAGGTAGGGGGTGTTCCCCTTCAACCAATTTTTATACCCTCCACCATAGGATGGGGGGTATATTAACTGTGTAATTCCGTTTGTAACACATCGAAATATTGCTCTAAGACCCCATAAAGTATATATATTCTGGGTCGTGGTGAAATTTTGAGTCGATCTGAGAATGTCCGTCCGTCCGACCGCCTGTTGAAATCACGCTAACTTCCGAACGAAACAAGCTATCGACTTGAAACTTGGCACAAGTAGTTGTTATTGATGTAGGTCGGATGGTATTGCAAATGGGCCATATCGGTCCACTATAAACCGATCCATATAAACCGATCCCCCGATTTGGCTTGCAGAGCCTCTAAGAGAAACAATTTTCATCCGATCCGGCTGACATTTGGTACATGGTGTTAGTATATGGTCTCTAACAACCATGCAAAAATTGGTCCATATCAGTCCATAATTATATATAGCTCCCATATAAACCGATCCCCAGATTTGACCTCCGGTGCCTTTTGGAGAAGCAAAATTCATCCGATCTGGTTGAAATTTGGTATGTGGTGGTAGTATATGATATTTAACAACCGTGTGAGTTGAAATTTGCGGATGACAGTCTTTCGTAGAAGTTTCTACGCAATCCATGGTGGAGTGTACATAAGATTCGGCCTGGCCGAACTTACGGCCGTTTATACTTGTTGTTTCTTAATTGTTCTGTATTCAAATCGTTGGACAATCTTCTACATTTCCTGAGAATTTCATGCGTGGTTTGTCAAAGGGAGATATACTTCTCCTCAACATACCGTCAATAAGTCGTGTTAGACACGGAGAATATGCCTTCGCCAAATGAAGCATCCTCTACGTTGCCTGTCAACTTCATGTAAATTTAGGTTTTTTACTGAAAAAAGTCTGCCAGAAGCCTGTGAAAAAATCATAAAATTATGTACCGAGTTCCCATTTATCTGCTGTTTTAAAAAAATCGGGCAAAATGGAATCACCCCTCCTTCGCTCCTCCCCGACCAGATATCGTAAATTCACGTATACCCTATATTCATTTCACAAACTATTCAACTTCGCAATTCCCCTTCCCCAACCAGACATCGAAAAATCATGTACCCTGTATAAATTTAATCATGTTCTCCCAATTTCAAGTAAATCGGAGAAGGTTAGATTTTGCTCTATTTTTTGTAAAGGGATGACACTTTCTCTGCAAATTCCAAGAAAATCGGTAAACTTTCCTTCAATTTTCATAGTGTGGGGCAAGTCCAAATACCCAAAAATCAAGTACACCATATTGATTTCATAACCTTCCCCTACGGCCTTTGTAAATATCAAGTAAACTTGAGAATTCTATTTTTGTCAGTTTTCGAGAGGGTCTCCCTCCCCGTCCCAATATAGAAAAATGATATAGCGCAAATTATAAGCCCAACAGGGCAAGAGAAGGCCTTTCTTTGCTATAAACCTTACTGAGCCCGAGACCTTTCCAACGAATGCAAACGCGTGGAAATCGGGTAAACTTAAGCAATCATGCCATTATTATGTGCATTGAAGTTATTAACTGAAAATTTATTATCTTACAAATGAAAGATTTACACTAGAAGATTTTCTCTTTCTTTCATCAATTCGTTATTTGTTCCTTTGAAACCTTATTCAAATTTCTGAATTTTATTCAGATATTCATCCTTATCTTAGAGCGCTTTTCCCTTAACAAATACATATATATCATTACAAATAATAATCAAACATTTGTCAAATATAATTGAAATTCATATCATTTGCCATTGATTGCAAACATACCATGAAAGGTTTAAATTTCTACATTTCAAACACATACCACCGACCACCACATCTTTACATCTTATATGCATGAATACAATTTCGATTATCATTTTCTAATGAAATTTCTGGAAATGGTGAAAATCAATTTAATAGGAAGTGAAATATTGCTTTTGGAATATTTTGAATTATTGCTGACATGAAGAGAAAATAACCTGAAACAGTTGAATCAAATCGTAGTAACAGACAACTTCACAGTCGTCTGCAATAATGGAGAAATAACAAAAAAAGGGGGAAAAACGAAAGGACAAGACAATCTATAGCAATCATCCTGACAACGAATTCTATGACAGCAATTGTATTTGGAACAGATGAATACTGATGTATGTAAATGTTGCTATGACCGAAATGAAATTGAATGACAATCTTTGGGGAGGGGGGAAATGGTGTAACGAACCTGTAGACAATCTTCACCCATATCATCATCATTCTCAAGCATATGAGCATAGCAAAAAAATGTATGTTTTTTTTGGCAATAAGTCAATCTTCAATCATTACCATTATGCATATGGAGAGTGCGGCGGAAGGGGATGATGCAACTGTAGTCTGGGGGCAATCTAGTTTCAAAGACATACACAGAGCAGACCTGCATATATGGAAATTTATTTTCTTATGAATTGGAAGATATTGAAAATTGTGACAGTAGTGAAGAGATAAGAAGCAGTAGAAACCCGACTGCAATTGGATGTAATGATCTCTGGACTGAAGTCACTAGCACCCAATACGAGGGTTGCCTTATATGTTTTGGGGATTGGGTTACCCTAAACTAATAGAAAGTATATACGGCCATAAGTTCAGCCAGGCCGAATCTAATGTACCCTCCACCATGGATTGCGTAGAAATTTCTACTTCCTGTCACCCACAGTCGAATTACTTGGGTTGTGGTAATACTTGCCGAAGGCAAGGTATCTAAGGGTATATACTAAGGGTATATACTAAAAAAAGGCAGATTAAATACGTATATAATTCAGTTGGACAAAATTTTCTATAGAAATAAAATGTTGACAAAATTTTCTACAGAAATAAAATTTTAACAAAATTTTCTATAGAAATAAAATTTTGGTAGATTATTTTTGGGATCGGCTATATATAGACCGATATGGACCAATTTTGGCATGGCAGCTAGCGGCTGTATACTAGCGCAATTTACCAAATTTCACCACGTACCAAATTTCAACCGGATCGGATGAATTTTGCTTCTCCAATAGCTCCGAAGGTCAAATCTGGGGATCGGTTTAATATAATTAAGACCAGTATGTTATGGACCAATTTTTGAATGGTTGTTAGAGACCATATACTAACACCAACGTGAGCCACCGTGGTGCAATGGTTAGCATGCCCTCCTTGCATACACAAGGTCGTGGGTTCGATTCCTGCTTCGATCGAACACCTAAAAGTTTTTCAGCGGTGGGTTATGTAATGTTGGTGACATTTCTGAGGGTTTCAAAGCTTCTCTAAGCGGTTTCACTGTAATGTGGAACGCCGTTCGGCCTCGGCTATAAAAAGGAGGTCCCTTGTCATTGAGCTCAACATGGAATCGGGCAGCACTCAGTGATAAGAGAAAAGTTCACCAATGTGGTATATCGGGCTGCAACCTAACCTAACCTAATACCACGTACCAAATTTCAACCGGATCGGGTGAATTTTTCTCTTCCAAGGGGCTCCGGAGGTCAAATCGGGGGATCGGTTTATATGGGGGCTATGTATAATTATGGACCGATGTGGACCAATTTTGGGGTAGTTATTAGAGACCATATACTGACACCATGTACCAATATTCAGCCGGATCGGATGAAATTTGCTTCTCTTAGAGGCTCCGCAAGCCAAATCGGTGGATCGATTTATATGGGGGCTATATATAATTATAGACCGATATGGACCAATTCCTGCATGGTTGTTAGAGACCATATACTAACACCATGTACCAAATTTCAGCCGGATCGGATGAAATTTGCTTCTCTTAGAAGCTCCGCAAGCCAAATCGGGGGATCGGTTTATATGGGGGCTATATATAATTATGAACCGATGTGGACCAATTTTTGCGTAGTTGTTAGAGACTATGTACTAACACCACGTACCAAATTTCAACCGGATCGGGTGAATTTTGCTCTTCCAAGGGGCTCCGGAGGTCAAATCTGGGGATCGGTTTGTATGGGGGCTACATATAATTATAGACCGATGTGGACCAATTCCTGGATGGTTGTTAGAGATCATATACTAACACCATGTACCAATATTCAGCCGGATCGGATGAAATTTGCTTCTCTTAGAGGCTCCGCAAGCCAAATCGGTGGATCGGTTTATATGGGGGCTATATATAATTATAGACCGACATGAACCAATTCCTGCATGGTTGTTAGAGACCATATACTAACACCATGTACCAAATTTCAGCCGGATCGGATGTAATTTTCTTCCCTTAGAGACTCCGCAAACCAAATCGGGGGATCGGTTTATATGGGGGCTATATACATATAATTATGAACCGATGTGGACCAATTCCTGCATGGTTGTTAGAGATCATATACTAACACCATGTACCAAATTTCGACCGGATCGGGTGAATTATGCTCTTCCAAAGGGCCCCGGAGGTCAAATCGGGGGATCGGTTTATATGGGGGCTATATATAATTATGGACCGATATGGACCAATTCCTGATTGGTTGCTAGAGACCATATACTGACACCATGTACCAAATTTTAACCGGATCGGATGAAATTTGCTTCTCTTAGAGGCTCCGCAAGCCAAATCTGGGGATCGGTTTATATGGGGGCTATTTATAATTATGGACCGATGAGGACCAATTCCTAGATGGTTGTTAGAGATCATATGCTAACACCATGTACCAAATTTCAACCGGATCCGATGACATTTGCTTCTCTTAGAGGCTCCGGAAACCAAATCGGGGGATCGGTTTATATGGGGGCTGTATATAATTATGGACCGATGTAGACCAATTTTTGCATGGTTGTTAGAGACCATATACTACCACCATGTACCAAGTTTCAACCGGATTGGATGAAATGTGCTTCTCTTAGAGGCTCCGCAAGCCAAATCTGAGTAATTGGATCAATTAATTATTTAATTGACTTTCAATTAATTGTTTAATAGATACTATCATTTCTGTGATTGAAAACATTTCAATTAAAAAATGAATTGGATCAGTTGATTTCGGGATTGAAAGCAAAAAATCTTTTTTGTGTACAGAGGATCCGCAAGTAAAATCTGGGAATCAGATTATATGGTGGCTATACGAAAAAGTGGTCCGACATGGCCCATTTGGTATACCATCTGACCTACATAAAATACTTGTGTTTCAAGTCGATAGCTTGTTTCGTTCGGAAGTTAGCAGCGTCATTTCAACAGACGGAAGGACGGACTATGTTAGATCGACTCAGAATTTCACCACGACCCCGAATATGCTATATGTTTTATGAGGTCTTAGACCCATATTTCGATGTGTTACAAACGCAATGACAAATTATAAAAATTATATTCCAAAATCGTTAACGGACTGTGATAAAATGAAACGGAAACCTTCACAAAAAATCGAAACGGAATGTTCATATTTTCGTCTACGTGCGTTTCATGAACGGCTTTCGTATTTCTTCAATCATAAAAAATCTTAAAATATTCGCTAGACGTTCTAATGGCAAGTACGTCGGTGGTGCAATTTGCTACACACAAAGAAAATTTCATTAAAAGTCAGCCAACGAAAAATGTTCATTGATATAACGAAACATTTTCATTAATACAATGAAAATATTCGTTAATAGTACGAAACGTTACGTTGATTTGCAGAAAATTAGTTATATTAATGAAAAAATCGTTGTATTAACGAATTTGTTTCATTGGCTGACTTTTAACGACACATTTCGTTAATATAACGAAACTTTTTCTATTAGTGTAAGGCGACTGTTAACGCGTATGGAGCAGACAATCCAGGTTTGAGTCACGGTAGCGGATTTTTTTGGTTATAAATTCGTGAGTGTGCGTGATTAAAATTTTTCCGTCGTGACTGTTCGTGAGTAAGACATTAGTGGGACGGGCATATATTCTATATTGCATGAGCATTTGTTGCATCCCACACAAATTGTCAATGGCTCAAAAAAGGCTCGAAGGAAATGATCCAAAAATATGATCGCGGTGCTTCGAAATACGTCTATGATATTGTGACATGTGATGAATTGTGGAGTTAGGCGTATGAGCCCGAAAGTAAACAGCAGTCGACTCTATGGTTATTTAAGGATGATCCAAATACAACAAATGTTGCTCAAAAAAACTGGACTTTGGCCACACAAAACATTGATTTGAACCGAGTGACTTCTTTTTGTTCATGAGGGGTCAACCTTTTTGTACACCTGAGGAAGCGTTTGATGCCTTCAAAATGAATGTTTTAGTGATACCTCAATCAGAGTGGCAAAAAAGCTTCGAAATTTTGAAAGACAACCCTCGTAAATACTTGGAAGTCATCTGCATAATGTCGACCTACATTGTCCCTCTCTATAAAAGTGGAAAGCAGTCAAAGTAACCAATATCACCAACATCACTATCATTAAAAGCTGCAATATTTGGAATGAATCTTTCAAAGATGGAGGGAGGGAGTCATTGTCATTATTATCTCAATTTTACCATCTAAAATTTTGGCGTACGTTTTTTTTTTTTGTCGAACACTTGAAGGTTACAACATAACTCCCTTGTTCCATAGAGTTTTTTGTTTTGCAACTTATTCTTCATCTCTCCTGGCTGGTGATGGTATTCACATTTGCAAAAGATGTGAAATGCAAATCATGTAACTCCTTGTGATTTTGTTTCTTGTTTTTCTTGTGTTGCTTCCTATCTGCAATGCATTGCTTTATCATCATATGACTTCATATACAATAAATCGCTGGCTTCTTTAGCACATCTTCGCAAGATAAGTAGAAAAGTCTTTGGATGAAGTTTTATGCGGTAAGATTGTTTAAGATATTCTACACTATCGTATACATACGCTTCAAATTAAGGGTATCATGTGAATCTCGGGTTAAGTATGGTAATGTTGCCAAAGGAATCTGAGTGAAATTATGCGAGAGTGTGTGTATGCAAGCTAATATTGAAATGGAATACTACTTGGGTGGAGAGTTATGATAAAGTTTTATGAGATGAGCTAACATATAGTCGGTAGTGGTCGGATGTGAACCTAAAATGGTTATCGATGGTGTTAGTAGAGTTTTAGTTTGTTAATGATAGGGGAATGAGGAATTCGTCGATAAGTAGATGAATTCGTTGACGGTCATGTTGATGGTCATGTTGACAATTCCGCTAAATCGTCCAAATCGGCGTTTGATGGTTAGGTTAGGTTTAGAGTAGGAACCTGTCATTTCCGAATCACTTAGGCTATTCAGACCATTCTGATATCCCTGTGGTGAACTTCTCTGTTATCACTGATACAACTGCTGAAAACCTTTTTCGCGTCCGGCAGAAACTGGTATTGAACATAGGACCTTTTGTGTGCAAGGCGGATAAGTCTAAAAATTGCAGCAAGACGGGTTCGTAGTGGTATTTTTTTTAAAGATCGACCGCTGTGTGGCCGTCACCACAATTGATTGATTGGCGAAGTCGAAAATCATGACATAAATCTATCTGATTGAAATGTTGGCAGACGGCTCTACTATTGAACTATAGAATTAAAACTTATTTATTGAACTGCTGCACGGAAACCTCAGTGCTAGAAATGCCAGACGAAATCTTGTCGATTGATTTGCTGGCCGAAATCTCAGTGATTGAGCTGATAATCAAAGTTTTAAAGAATAAAATCAAGCCGAAAATTTTGTGATTGAAGTTGTGAGCAAAATTATAGTGATTAGTAAGTGAATTGTAACACGAAATTTAAAGGATGGAACTGGATGAATGGATGGTCGCAACATCTGCAGTTGAAGAAGTGCCAGCCACAGACTCCGTGTTTGAAATGTAAGCGGAAGTTTCTGTAAATCCCTCAGTGCTTCAAAATTGAGGCTAATTTTCCAGGTTGTTTCGGGTATGACAATCGTTTTTGGTTCAGTAATTGAGCAATTTTGGAGAAGATCATTGGTTCCTACATTTAACTGCAGTCCAAAGGCTAAGTAATTGAAATGCAGGCAGAGCCATCAGTGTTTGACATTTTAAAGCAAATCGTAGTGATTAAACTCAGGGTAGTGAAACCGAAGTAATTGAACTCTAGGCCGAAATTCTAGGGATTGATCTCGGAGTTTGAAATATCGAATAAACCTATTTGATTGAAATCTTCGCTCGCAACTTCTCGATTGATCTACAGAACTAAATTAGAGCTGCAGTCCACCTATGCCGTGCATGAACTGCAGGCCGCGAACTCAACGATTGATCTGAAGCATGGAAACCTCAGTGATTGAAATGCAGGTCGAAATCGAAAAATTTTCGATCGAATTGCTGGCTGAAATCTCAGTGACTGAACTGATGACCAAAATCGTATGGAATAAAACCAAAGTCATAAGATTAGGTTAGATGGCAGCCCGATGTATCAGGCTCACTTAGACTATTCAGTCCATTGTGATACCACATTGGTGATCACTGAATGCTGCCCGATTCCATGTTAAGCTCAATGACAAGGGATCTCCTTTTTATAGCCGAGTCCTAACGGCGTTCCACATTGCAGTGAAACTACTTAGAAAAGCTTTGAAACCCTCAGAAATGTCACCAGCATTACTGAGGTGGGTTGGGTTAGGTTAGGTTATGTGGCAGCCCTATGTATCAGGCTCACTTAGACTATTCAGTCCATTGTGATACCACATTGGTGAACTTCTCTCTTATCACTGAGTGCTGCCCGATTCCATGTTAAGCTCAATGACAAGTGATCTCCTTTTTATAGCCGAGTCCTAACGGCCTTCCACATTGCAGTGAAACCACTTAGAAAAGCTTTGAAACCCTCAGAAATGTCACCAGCATTACTGAGGTGGGATAATCCACCGCTGAAAAACTTTTTTGGTGTTAGGTCGAAGCAGGAATCGAACCCACGACCTTGTGTATGCAAGGCGGGCATGCTAACCATTGCACCACGGTGGCTCCCTACTGAGGTGGGATAATCCACCGCTGAAAAACTTTTTGGTGTTCGGTCGAAGCAGAAATCTAACCCACGACCTTGTGTATACAAGGACGGTATGCTAACCATTGCACCACGGTGGCTCCCAAAAACCAAAGTCATAAACAAAGTGATTACTTTTCAAGCGAAATTGCTGTGATTAAACTGCTCAATGTGTGAACTTCTGCCAAAATTCCAAGGGTCGAAAAATCTGTAAATGAATGAAGTGCGGACCGAAAACTCAAAAATTGTTTCAATTGTAGAACTGTAAACCCTCAGTGCTGGAACTGCAGACGAAACCTCAGTGCGTGAAAGTGAGGGTGATATTTGTGGTAGGTTTGGATATGACAGTGGTTTTAGGTTCGGTGTTTTAGCTATACGCCGAAATCTCAGGAATTGCAGCTCTACAATTCAAAGATTGAAATGCAGACGGAAACCTTAGCGACTGAACTACTGGAAATTATTGAACTTTTAAGCAAAATCTTATGGAATAAGACCTTGGCCGAAGACTTAGTGATTGAGCGGATTGTTCAGTGACTGAACGGTTTAACATAGTGAGTGAACTGCGGTCCGAACTCTCAATGTACAAAAATCTGTTATTGAATGAAGTACGCAACGAATACTCAGCGTTCGAATTTTACATCGTAGCTTCAGAGATTCAACGGTGGATCGAATGCTCCACTGAACCTCAATGGTTGAAATTGAGGCTTAAAGTGGAGGAAGTTTTGGTTTTAACAGTCATTTTAGGTTTATAAACGGGGAATAAACGATATATAGATTTCTACACTGATGGCTCCAAATTGGAGACGAATTGACTGAGAAATAATGTTCCAAAACATTAATGTATACTCAGACAGTCAACCTGCAATAAATTCCTTGGACTTCGTTTTCCTTAACTCGAAAACGGTCATCGACTGCCGCAAATCTCTCAATGAGATGGCTGAGCAGAACAATATTCACCTAATATGGATGCCTGGCCATAGGAACATACCGAGGAACTGCGAAGCGGTTGAGCTAGCAAGGCTAGGGACTACCTTAATATTCCAGGGGAACTAGAATCTGTTGGTATGCCTCTGGCTACCTACAAGCTCTTACTGCATGAGAAGGCTGTTATGATGGCAAATGTTCGATGGGAGAATTGCAAGGGTTGTAACGATACCAAGCAAATATCACACCTGATATCTGCTATAACGGATCGCTGCCTGATAGGCGATTTTGCAGAAACTATTGGCGCGAAGTATAATGACTATTGCATGAGCTGTCATGATGCGGAGGAAAAGGAATCAATTAAACACCTCTTGTGTTAGTGTCCTGCATTTTGTGTGAGGCATAAGCAAATTGTTGGGGCATATAGCTTTAGATTAGCAATCTGATAATGTTTTTGGAACAAACTGCTTGGTTCAACAGAAGACAATAATCGAGAAGGTTCAGCGGTTAAAACTAGAAGTGCCCATATGTAATAGGTACTTTTAGTTAATGTGGTATCACAATGGACCGAATAGTCTAAGTGAGCCTGAAACTTAATCGGGCTGCCGCTTTAACCTAACCTAACCTAACCTAGGTTTAGTCATTGAACTACAATCCGAGACCTTAGTGATTGAATTGTAGCTCGAAAGCTCAGAGATGTTGGAGGAACCACAGTCTTATGGAAATTCCAGTGATTGAAATACTCAGCCTGAAATCTCAAGTATTTAAGTGAACGTCGAAATATCTGTAATTGAATAAGGTGCGGATCGTAGACTTAGTGTTTCAACTGTAAGTCGAAATCTCAGTGATTGTAGGCCGAAATTTCTGTAAAGCCTCAGCGCTTGAAGTGCAATCTTACGGTATGGTCACAATGAGTAAATATTTGACAGAACTCGCGATTGCAGTCAAAGCAGCTAAGATTTCTAGCTATTATTGGATATATATTACATCAAAATAGGAATATTTTCCATACACGGTATTCAGATATTTGGAAAGTGTTCCGGGAAAAATGTTTGACACTCATTTTGTATATTTGCCTAGTGTTACCATACCATACCATTAGTGCTTGAAATTTATCCTGAAGGTTGTGGAATTTTTGGAAGTTTGACTGTCGTTTTAGGCACAATAGTAGCTTCAGGGTTAGTTTTGATATAAACTTCGGGTCATAAAATTAATATACATAATATTTTCTAGTTCTTCTGCATCCCGGAACATCATTGATTAACTTTGAAGCTACAAGATCAGTGTTAGAATTGCCAGCCGATTAACTTTGAGACCACAACGTAAGTACTAGAATTACAAACCGAAACGTGATAGCGGCGTTTGGTTCAAACGAATAATGATTTGATTCAAGCTACTCGCGATCAGATTCAAACTACTTATGGTTCGATTCATACTACTAGCGGTTTGATTCAAACTGCCCGAGGTATGATTCAAACTTCAACTGAAAAAGAATCAAAGTCGAATTTAAATAGGAACACGTAGAGCATCTTCGATTCCTTTGTATGACTTTACAGTCCATAACACATTAAAGTAAACAATCAACTACTTTACGTTCCTTAAGTAGAAGACAACAAAGTGTGAAACTTGTATCGAATACAATGGGCAAAACTTAACATATTTCCCACATTCCTTTTTGCCACTTTACATATACTGTCATGGTACGTGGAATACATATTAAGAGCAGCTAAAAGGAAAAGCAAAAAAATGAAAAGTGGTCGGTGTTCTTTATCTTTGGGGCGTTATCAGTGTGTGGTCGAAGTCATCATCAGCATCGTCATCTCCTTTGTTGCTGTTATTTTTCTTTTTGTTTTGCTTCATCTTGTTTGGTTTCTTTTTTTTTTTTTTTTTTGCTTTTGTAGGGTTTATGAAGTTTTGTTGTTTTTTTTTTGGTTCAGTTTTTTAAACGCTTTGCTTTAAAGTTTAGAGACATTGGTGATATCCTTTAGACTTCGTATGTACATACATATGTCTGTGATAACCCAGCAAAAATATTGGGAAATTCTTTTCAAGTCATTACTTTTAGTGAACATCCAAAAAGGCTCTTCTAATAAATATAAAAACCATTTAACTTTTCGCTGATTTACCAAATTCCGAAATATTGAACTGACATCACATTAGAGGTGTGCACGTGAGTAATATTTTACTCACGCTCACGCACACTCACGACGGAAAAATCTTACTCACGCACACTCACGCACGATATTGTGTGGTAGGACTCACGCTCACGCACACTCACGAAAAGAAAATTTGTATTCACGCACACTCACGCACGAAAATGTCGTGACTCACGAAAAATACCGTAACTCACGAAAAATATCGTGACTCACGAAAAATGTCGTGACTCACGAACAATTTTTTGAGTAATTTACCTTAGCGACGCGTCTGAAAATATGAGCATTATTAAAATCGAGAGCGTTATTACACTCTTAACATCCCAGGTGTCACTAAAATTGTAAATGAATTTAACTCTTAAGCGTTTTATGTTGGTGAGCAGGATTATTTTCGTCAGCGTAAATCTTTACTCACGCACACTCACGAAGATAATATTTTCGTGACTCACGCTCACGCACGACATTTTGGTTTGTTAATCACGCTCACGCACACTCACGCCGTTGCCATGAGCGTGACTCACGACTCACGCGTGAGTCACGAAAATTTTCGTGAGTCACGACAATTTCGTGTCACGTGCACACCTCTACATCATATCTGAAGGACTAATAAGAAATCAACGACGTGGATGATTTCCACCCATGTAAAATTCATCCGATCGGGCTGAAATTTGGTATATGGTGTTAGTATAAGGTCTTCAACAACCATGCAAAAATTGGTCCACATCGGTCCATAATTATATATAGCCCCCATATAAACCGATCCCCCGATTTGGCTTGCGGAGCCTCGAAGAGAAGCAAATTTCATCCGATAAGGCTGAAATTTGGTACATGGTGTCAGCATATGATCTCTAACAACCATGCAAAAATTGGTACACATCGGGTCATAATTATATATATAGCCCCCATATAAACCGATCCCCCGATTTCGCTTGCGGAGCCTCTAAGAGAAGCAAATTTCATCCGATCCTGCTGAAATTTGGTACATTGTAATACCAAGTGATCTCTAATAACCATGCAAAAATTGGTCCACATCGGTCAATAATTATATATAGCCCCCATATAAACCGATCCCCCCATTTCGCTTGCGGAACCTCTAAGAGAAGCAAATTTCATCCGATCAGGCTGAAATTTGGTACATGGTGTCAGCGGATGATCTCTAACAACCATGACAAAAATGGTCCACATCGGTTCATAATTATATATAGCCCCCATATAAACCGATCTCCCGATTTGGCTTGCGGAGCCTCTAAGAGAAGCAAATTTCATCCGATCCGGCTGAAATTTGGTACATTGTGCTACCAAGTGATCTCTAACAACCATGCAAAAATTGGTCCACATCGGTCAATAATTATATATAGCCCCCATATAAACCCATCCCCCCGATTTGGCTTGCGGAGCCTCTAAGAGAAGCAAATTTCGTCCGATCCGGCTGAAATTTGGTACATGGTGTTAATATATGGTCTCAAACAACTATACAAAAATTGGTTCACATCGGTTCATAATTATATATAGCCCCCATATAAACCGATCCCCCGATTTCGCTTGCGGAGCCTCTAAGAGAAGCAAATTTCATCCGATCCGGCTGAAATTTGGTACATGGTGTTAATGTATGGTCTCAAACAACTATACAAAAATTGGTCCACATCGGTCATTAATTATATATAGCCCCCATATAAACCGATCCCCCGATTTGCCTTGCGGAGCCCCTAAGGGAAGCAAATTTCGTCCGATCCGGCTGAAATTTGGTACATAGTGTTAGTATATGGTCTCTAATGACCATGCAAAAATTGGTCCACATCGGTCCATAATTATATATAGCCCCCATATGAACCAATCCCCAGATCTGACATCCGCAGCCCCTTGGAAGAGAAAAATCCATCCGATTCGGTTGAAATTTGGTACGTGATGTTAGTATATGATATTTAACAACCATGCAGAAATTTGTTCATATCAGTCCATAATTATATATAACCCCTATATAAACCGATCCCTAGATTTAACCTCCGGTGCATTTTGGAGAAGCAAAATTCATCCGATCTGGTTGAAATTTGGTACGTGGTGGTAGTATATGATATTTAACAACCATGCCAAGAGTTGTCCTTATCAGTCTATAATCATATATAGCCCCCTATAAAACCGATCCCGAGATTGAGTTTTGGAGCCTCTTGGAGGAGCAAATTTCATCCGAGTCAGTTGATATTTGGTACATTGTGCTAGTATATGGCCGTTAACAACCATGCCTAACTAGGACCGTATCGGTCTATAGTTACATATAGTCCTCCGATACATCGATCCCCAATCGCACAAAAATTGGTCCATATCAAGTTCATAATTATATATAGCCGCCATATAAGCGACCCCATTTTTTCAATTCTGTCTCTCTACGTACCGTACAAAAAGTCCATATCGATTCGTAATTATTTGTAGACTTACATATACATATATTTTACATTGTATAGTATATATCACGTATGGGCTAACTCACAATTTAGAAAACGATGTTAAGAAGTTTTAAGATACCACAACCCAAGTAATTCGATTGTGGATGACAGTCTTTCGTAGAAGTTTCTACGCAATCCATGGTGGAGGGTACATAAGATTCGGCCTGGCCGAACTTACGGCCGTATATACTTGTTTTTTGCTGCGACACTTGTTGTTTGCTGGGAATGAATGAACATGAGTGAATGTGTTAGATAGGTAGGATCATTGTATCACCAAGTAACCTAGCAACAACCAGCAGTAAGCATAGAAATTTAAACTAAAGGATATCATGAAACCAAGCCAAAGTCAAAATACCGACAATTCAACCCAATATCAACCAAGAATCCTTAGAAACAAAACCAAATATACACTTGTTGGCTACAGATATGCCAAGGATACCCAGAGCTTGTGAACAAAGGCTTCATTGGTCTAACATAATCAGCACCAGTCAAGGGTTTTTGGTTTGCACCATTCATTCATATCGAAGAAATATCGTTAGATGTGAAGGGTTTGAGCTGAATGAACTGAAAGGAATAGTACAACAGTTTGCTATCTATCTCCAATAAGAAAAAAAAACATACATATATTGAAAAAGGATTATTGGTAGTTATTTATTTGCTAAATTTATTCCTTCCGCACAACTGAACATGAAAATGTTATAGCAGTTACAAGAAGAGACTGAACATACGTATACTTGATTTCGCATTTTTCGTAAGTAAACCAGAAAACCTGTTCGATTTCCAACCAAACCTTAATAATGCGAACTCTATGCTTACATTGGAATACAATGTTATGTTGGCATTGGGTGAGAAAATTCAATACCTATGATTATTTATTTGTATTTACTTGACTTGGTTACACCTTCTCATTGATACCCAAAGGTAACAAATATAATCTTGAGCCATATCATCATCAACAGCATCATGCTCAAAGTGAAACACAAATCACACATTGCATTTGGATTATCCACATCATTATCATCAGATCATTTGCCCATTTTAGTAGCATAAGAAATGGAAGATGAACCCCTTTGCATTGGGTATCCTTGAGGAATTGCTATCTCTTAACAAATGGGTGTAATCACAGTATACATTGTCTGCAAGCAGGATGCCATTATAGTTTGCATGTAAATGAATCGATATTTGTTGTGTTTGGGATTGGGAATTTTCTTGTGATTTAAATAAAGTTCAGATAGGTTGACTTTTACTCTTTGATTGGCCTAATAAATAATGTTCTAACATGTAATTTGCCTTAGGTGATAGACAATAGATTTATTATAAAAAGGAATGACCTGGGTTCTTTCAAATGAAAATGTAATTTTAAATAAATTTTCTAGGTATTGATGAAGTATATTAATCTAAAATATAATGAGAGGACATTGTTTGCTCTCTCAAAAAAAAAAAAAATTGTTCAAGAATCGAATACACGATACGATCAGATGATGTGGTACTATGGGCCAGGGATACAATTAGAGATACTACGTAGAAAAGGCTTCTGATGAATTTTATGTTAATCATGAATCATGGCATATTTTTTTTGCAATTCTCGAATATGAGGACTATATTTATATGTATATAGACAGATATGGAACAATTTGCGAATGATTATTAAAGGGCATGTATTGAGGTCCCAAGCCTAATCTCAAAAGGATCCGATAAACTATGCTCCTCCAGTAGGCTCCAGGAAAACTGGAGTTCGATTGATATGGTGGTCAGCGTTATTTTCTAGAAAGTTGCACAAAACGTGTCACAAAAAGGTGGCACACTCATTTTAAAACAAGTGGCACACTTTTTCATAGAGAAAATTCAACAATTAAACGCATTATATCAGCGTATAATGGACCAATTTTTGCATAATTTTTAGAGAGCATCACATCACATAATGCGGTTCATAGACAACTATGGACCGATATGGATTATTTTTTGTATGGTTGTTAGAAGGCATATAGTGACATCACGTACCAAATATCATTTGGCTCGTCTTGAATTTGCCCGTCAAGGAGGCTCAAGAAGTTAAATTCGGAGATGCACGGTTGTCACAGTTGGTAGAATTCTACCACAAATGTAAGATTTTTTACTGTTTGGTAGATTGGTAGAATTGTTTAAAGGTTTGGTCGATTTTGTTTTGTTTGTTTTTAGTTGGAGAGCAACTCCAACTACGAGGTACATCACAAATTTTCTATAGAATTAAAATTTTGACAAAATTTCCCAAAAATAAAATTTTTACAAAATTTTCTATAGAAATAAAATTTTGACAAAATTTTCTATAGAAATAAAATTTTGACAAAATTTTGTATAGAAATAAAATTTTTACAAATATGTCTATAGAAATAAATTTTCAATAGAAATAAAATGTTGATTATTTTTTTTTTATAGAAATAAAATTTTGACAAAATTTTCTATAGTAATAAGATTTTGACAACATTTTCTATATAAATAAAATTTTGACAAAATTTTCTATAGAAATAAAATTTTTACAAATATGTCTATAGAAATAAATTTTCAATAGAAATAAAATGTTGATTATTTTTTTTTTATAGAAATAAAATTTTGACAAAATTTTCTATAGTAATAAGATTTTGACAACATTTTCTATAGAAATAAAATTTTGACAAAATTTTCGAAAGAAATAAAATTTTGAAAAAAATTTCTATAGAAATAAAATTTTGACAAAAATTTATATAGAAATAAAATTTTGACAAAATTTTCTAAAGAAATAAAATTTTGAAAAAATTTTCTATAGAAATTAAATTTTCATTAGAAATAAAATTTTGATAAATTTTTTTTGAAATAAAATTTTGACAAAATTTTCTATAGTAATAAGATTTTGACAACATTTTCTATAGAAATAAAATTTTGACAAAATTTTCTATAGAAATAAAATTTTAACAAAATTTTCTATATAAACAAAATTTTAACAAAATTTTCTATAGAGATAAAAATTTTGACAAAATTTTCTATAAAAATAAAATATTGACAAAATTTTCTATAGAAATAAAATTTTCACAAAATTTTCTATAGAAATAAAATTTTCACAATATTTTTTATAGAAATAAAATTTTGACAAAATTTTCTACAGAAATATAATTTTGACAAAATTTTCTATAGAAATAAAATTTTAACAACATTTTCTATAGAAATAAAGTTTTGACAAAATTTTCTATAGAAATAAAATTTTGACAAAATTTTCTATAGAAATAAAATTTTGACAAAATTTTCTGTAGAAATAAAATTTTGACAAAATTTTCTATAGAAATAAAATTTCGACAAAATTTTCTATAGAAATAAAATTTTGACAAAATTTTCTATAGAAATAAAATTTTGACAAAATTTTGCATAGAAATAAAATTTTGACAAAATTTTCTATAGAAATAAAGTTTTGACAAAATTTTCTATAGAAATAAAGTTTTGACAAAATTTTCTATAGAAATAAAATTTTGACAAAATTTTTTATAGAAATAAAATTTTGACAAAATTTTCTATAGAAATAAAATTTTAACAAAATTTTCTACAGAAATAAAATTTTGATAAAATTTTCTATAGAAATTAAATTTTTAATAGAAATAAAATTTTCATAAATTTTTTTTTATAGAAATAAAGTTTTGACAAAATGTTCAATAGTAATAAAATGTTGACAACATTTTCTATGGAAATAAAATTTTGACAACAGTTTCTACAGAAATAAAATTTTCACAATATTTTCTATGAAAATAAAATGTTCACAATATTTTCTATGAAAATAAAATTTTGACAAAATTTTCTATAGAAATAAAATTTTAACAAAATTCTCTATAGAAATAAAATTTTGACAAAATATTCTACAGAAATAAATATTAGACAAAATATTCTATAGAAATAAAATTTTGACAAAATTTTCTATAGAAATTTTGACAACATTTTTTATAGAAATAAAATTTTGACAAAATTTTCTATAGAAATAAAAGTTTGACAGCATTTTTTATAGAAATAAAATTTTGTCAAAATTTTTTATAGAAATAACATTTTGACAAAATTTTCTATAGAAATAAAATTTTTACAAAATTTTCTATAGAAATAAAATTTTAACAAAATTTTCTAAAGAAATAAAATTTTGAAAAAATTTTCTATAGAAAAACAATTTTGACAAAATTTTCTATAGAAATACAATTTTGAAAAAATTTTCTATAGAAAAACAATATTGACAAAATTTTCTATAGAAATACAATTTTGACAAAAATTTCTACAGAAATAAACTGTTGACAAAAATTTCTATAGAAATAAAATTTTGATTAAATTTTCTTTAGAAATAAAGTTTTGACAATTTTGTCAATAATAAAGTTTTGACATTTGTTCTATAGAAATAAAATTTTTACAAAATTTTCTAAAGAAATAAAATTGTGAAAAAATTTTCTATAGAAAACAATTTTGACAAAATTTTCTATAGAAATAAAATTTTGACAAAATTTTTTATAGAATAAAATGTTCACAAAGTTTTCTATAGAAATAAAATTTTGACAAAATTGTCTATAGAAATAAAATTTTAACAAAATTTTCTATAGAAATAAAATTTTGACAAAATTTTCTACACATATAAAATTGCGACAAAATTTTCTATAGAAATAAAATTTTGATAAAATTTTCTATAGAAATAAAATTTTGACAAAATTTTCTATAGAAATAAAATTTTGACAAAATTTTGTACAGAAATAAAATTTTGACAAAATTTTCTATAGAAATAAAATTTTGATAAAATTTTCTATAGAAATAAAATGTTTACAAAATTTTCTATAGAAACAACATTTTGACAAAATTTTGTATAGAAATAAAATATTGACAAAATTTTTTGTAGAAATAAAATTTTAACAAAATTTTCTATAGAAATAAAGTTTTGACAAAATTTTCTATACAAATAAAATTGTGACAAAATTTTCTATAGAAATAAAATTTTGATAAAATTTTCAATAGAAATAAAATGTTCACAAAGTTTTCTATAGAAATAAAATTTTGACAAAATTGTCTATAGAAATAAAATGTTAACAAAATTTTCTATAGAAATAAAGTTTTGACAAAATTTTGTATACAAATAAAATTGTGACAAAATTTTCTATAGAAATAAAATTTTGATAAAATTTTCTATAGAAATAAAATTTTGACAAAATTTTCTATAGAAATAAAATTTTTACAAAATTTTCTATGGAAATAATATGTTGACAAAATTTTCTATAGAAATAAAATTTTGACAAAATTTTCTATAAACATAAAAATGATATCAAAATTGTTTATTTTTTGGGATTTGTTTTGGTAAAATTGTCTCAAAATTTTTGGCTCGAGTGGCACCGTCTTTAGTTGGTGACTATACACGTTAGTGGTACAATATGGCTCATTTCCAATAGTATCATCTTGTGCTAATTTTCAAGCCACGACCAATGGACTCTGAAGGCAATTTGTCGATTAGTTACAAATGGAAAACCTCCATCCTATGGAGTAAAAAAATCCTTCAGTAAACGTCGAATAAGACTTTTTCTAAAGGTTTCGGCAGTCGCAAAACTGTACTCGTCCTTGTGGACTAAGAGAAAAGAAATAGAACTTTTCTAGGCCAGTGCAAAAAAGTTCAACACGGAAAGCAAGTGATGCCTGGTATCTTTAACTCTAACTCATTATTTCCATTGTATCCTTTTTCTTTTTCCCGGACTTTTTTTCATTCCCGGGAAAGCTGGCATTTTTTTCGGATTTCCCGGGATCCCGGTCAAAGGGAAACCTTCTTTGATGTGGAATGCATTTACATCCACTTTAACTAGATTTCAATTGTCTTATAAATAAGGCCTTTACAACCCAATTTTAATAGATTTCAAGCCTAATGTGTATAAGGTATAAATTATCTTAAAAAGGTTGGAATTAACTTATTTCATAAAAAACATCCTTGCAATAATTATGAAATTTTGAAATTATGCAATTGTCACGTGGGGTTACTCAGTCTACCAGTCTATCGGAATGTCGGGTTACAGAAATATGACAATCATAAATTAGAAAGTGCAAACTTCTTTTTAACAATTGGGATGGTTACATCAAAACCATCCCTTCACATATGATGACAAACCGAGAACAGACATTGTCAATTTCACTACGATGAAATTACACCATGTGTGGTCAAATAACAACCACCGTTAACGATCTGAAAACGTAATTGTTACGAATTAATAATTAATTTTCAATTAAATTTTGAACTGAAATCGAACAAATGTGAGGACATTTTTTTTAAAATTTTTTTAATATCGTAATTCCTTTTTTAAAATTAATTAAATTGTTCCTTTATAGTAGGTTAGGTTAGGTTAGGTTAAAGTGGCAGCCCGATTAAGATTCAGGCTCACTTAGACTATTCAGTCCATTGTGATACCACATTAACTAAAAGTACCTATTACATATGGGCACTTCTAGTTTTAACCGCTGAACCTTCTTGATTATTTTTCTTTGTTGAACCAACCAGATTGTTCCAAAAACATTAGCAGACTGCTTAAGTTAACGTTTTCCAGATCCGCCAGTAATCTGAAGCTATATGCTCCTAAAAGTTGCTTGCGCTTTACACAAAATGCAGGACACTCACACAAGAGGTGTTTAATTGATTCTTTTTCCTCCGCATCATGACAGCTCATACAATAGTCATTATACTTCGCGCCAATAGTTTTTGCAAAATCGCCTATCAGGCAGCGACCCGTTATAGCAGATATCAGGAGTGATATCTGACGTCTCGAGAACATTAGCATATCTAGTGTGCGGTTTAAGTTGAAATGGGGCCATATTTGCTTGGTGTCGTTACAACCCTTGCAATTCTCCCATCGAACATTTGCCATCCTAACAGCCTTCTCACGCAGCATGAGCTTGCAGGTAGCTAGGGGCATACCAACAAATTCCAGTTCCCCTGGAATATGTAAGGTAGTCCCTAGCCTTGCCAACTCATCCGCTTCGCAGTTCCCCGGTATGTTCCTATGGCCAGGCACCCATATTAGGTGAATATTGTACTGCTCAGCCATCTCATTGAGAGATTTGCGGCAGTCGATGGCCGTTTTCGAGTTGAGGAACACAGAGTCCAAGGATTTTATTGCAGGTTGACTGTCTGAGTATATATTAATGCCAATATTTGTTGGAACATTACTTCTCAGCCAATTCGCCACCTCTCTTATTGCTAATATTTCAGCCTGAAAAACACTACAGTGATTAGGTAATCTTTTCGCTATTCGAATTTCCAGATCTTTAGAATATACTCCGAACCCCACTTGTCCATTCAATTTGGAGCCATCAGTATAGAAATCTATATATCTTTTATTCCCCGGGGTCTGTGTACACCACGTCTCACTGTTGGGAATTAGAGTTTCAAACTTTTTGTCGAAAAGTGGTTTTGCCAGGGTATAATCCACTACGTTAGGCACATCTGGCATTATTTTGAGGACCGAACTATGACCGTACATTTTTTCCGACCACAGCGATAGCTCGCGCAACCGCACAGCCGTTGTTGCAGCTGACTGTTTGGCCAAAATGTCTAAAGGCAATAGATGTAGCATGACATTAAGGGAGTCTGTTCCTGTCTTACTAAATGCGCCTGAGATACATAAGCTCGCCATACGCTGAACTTTATCTAAACAAGTCGGTTTCTGAAGTGCCGGCCACCAGACTACAACACCATATAGCATTATAGGTCTAACTACTGCAGTGTATAGCCAATGCACAATTTTTGGTTTTAGTCCCCACTTTTTCCCTATTGCCTTTTTGCACGAGTACAAAGCTACCGTGGCTTTTCTCGCCCTCTCTTCAATATTAAGCCTAAAATTCAGCTTCCTGTCCAAAATAACGCCAAGGTATTTTGCACACTCACCAAAGGGAATTTCAGTACCCCCTAAGGAAATGGGCCTAACCGTGGGAGTTTTACGATCTTTGCAGTACATGACTAGTTCTGTCTTTGCTGGATTTACACCAAGACCATTATCTTTCGCCCATTTCTCAGTCATCCGGAGAGCTCTCTGTATAATATCTCTGATTGTGGATGGAAATTTTCCCCTGACTGCTAGCGCCACATCATCTGCGTATGCCACCACTTTTATCCTTTCTTTTTCTAGGGAAACCAGAAGGTTGTTTATAGCAACATTCCAAAGAAGAGGTGATAGAACTCCTCCTTGGGGAGTGCCTCTGTTCACATACCTTTGTATGTTTGCTTGCCCTAGTGTGGCTGAAATACGTCTCTTTATTAGAAGTTCGTCTAACAGCCTAAGTATAACTGGATCAACATACAGAGTTGTCAGTCCATTTAATATCGAGCTCGGATGGACATTATTAACGCCCCTTCGATGTCTAGAAACGCCACGATTGTGTATTCTTTGACAGATAGTGAGCTTTCAATAAAGCTGACTAGTTCATGCAATGCGGTCTCAGTAGACCTGCCCTTCGAGTATGCATGCTGTCGTTTCGAGAGCAAACTTGAATCCACGCTATTTCTAAGATACATGTCTATCATCCTCTCCAGGGTCTTAAGTAGGAATGAGGATAAGCTGATTGGTCGGAAATCCTTCGCACTCGAGTGAGAGGCTTTTCCTGCTTTAGGTATGAAGACGACTTTTGTTTCCCTCCACTTTTCTGGAATATATGCTAAGTTTACACATCGTTTATATATCACCGTCAACCAGGGGATAACTCTTTCAGCCACTGCCTGTAACTCCGCCGGAGTAATTCCATCAGGTCCGGGGGATTTGAATGGTCCAAAGCTATTTAAAGCCCATTTTATTCTAGATTCTGACACAATTTCCTCGATAGGAAATGATCGCTGAGCCTCTGTTACACCGCCGGAACATGGTTCAACCGTCTGATTTCCAGGAAAGTGTGTGTCCAAAAGTACCTCCAACGTCTCCTCACTGGACGTTGTCCAATTTCCCTCCGATGTTTTAATGAAACCTGGAGCGGTGTTAGTGGATGCTAGTACCTTCCGTAGTCTGGAAGCCTCTGACGTATTCTCAATACTGCTACAGTAATCATCCCAAGAGTTTTGTTGAGACCTTCTCAGTTCTCGTTTATATTCTCTCAGATTCATCTTGTAAGTGTCCCAATCCTCCGGAGCTCTTGTGGACTTTGCTTTGTTAAAGAGCTTCCTGCAGGATTTCCTCATATTACTTAGCTCCGTAGTCCACCATGGCGGCCGATTTTTTCCCCTTGGCTTTCCTCTAGGGCAAGCAGCTTTCAGTGAAATGTTGAAGGCCTTAGTAATCCGCTCCACTGCGTGTTCGATATCTTGCACAGTGCAAATAGTAAAAATGGAAAAAATAAATTTTTATAATTTTTTTTATATAACATATCATTCGTATATATTAAGGACTTGAAATTTTTATTTTTGCCACACTATGTGTTCATTATAGGGCCCCGTTCAAAATTTACTAGAAGGAAAGACAAATTATACTTGAACTTAGCTACCATTTCATAAGATCTTCCCCATATTCTTACGAAACTTTAGTTGATGATTTTTTGACTTTTAATAGCATACACATGATGTACTCCTACTACTACCGAAATAATCCCTGGTGTGTAACAAATTTGGTGCATATCACATTTAAATAATGTTGATTCACCACCTTAACAAAATATAAATATTGAGTTTCCAGGAAAATTGTCAAACTTCACCCGGATGATTGTGGTCTTTTCACTTCTGCGACAAAAAAAGAAGAATGTAAATCCTCTTCGTTCACTCCATTTACTTATCAATCTTTGCACTTTGATTAGACCCCATGGAAAACATGATTTTGTTATTTTGCTCTCCTCTCTCTCTACGGTGTTATATCTTATGGGTATCATGGGAAAATTACTTCATATTTTCATGGGTCTTGGTTTGGTTTTTTTTTTTGAGGGGTAGTAAAGGCGATAAAAGTTTAAGCTTTAAATTGTAAAGAATTCTAAACTCTAGAGAGAAGAAGAAAAAAAAACGAAAGGCTAAGAAATTGCTTACCATCTTTATAGGTATGTATATATATTTGCAAAAAAAACATATACACACAAGTATGTATGTGTATACGTAAGTTTAGTTTCCATAAGGGCTAGACAAAGTGAAACAAAAAAAAAAAACATTTTTGCAATTTCCGAAAATTTAAACACGCACTCTGGTTAGTTTTTTTCATTTCCTTGGTATGAAACAATATTTTTGCTATCAAACAAACTCTTTCTCTTGCTCTCTCCTTTGCTCCCTCTCTTTTTTTATAGCTTAGTAAGGCAATAACAACAACCATAGATATCTATAAACTTACAAATTGTTGTAATAGCTCTAAAACAACAAACTTCAAGTAGGACAAACAAAACAAAAAAAAAAAGACCAACCAACCAATCTAGACAGTCAGCCACATGGAAAAAGGTACTACATACTTTCAAGACATCAAGGATGTGTAAAATAGCTTCAAAGAAGTTTCAATGGCTTCGTATGTGCGTGTATGCGAGTGTGGGTGTGTGGGTGCGTGTGTGTTAAAATACCCAAGAAAAGAGAAAACTAAAAGGCGTTTAGGAATTCAACAGAGAATGGAATTACAATTAACTAACATTCTACACCCACTGGCATCTTTCTAGAGTCATTCATCCAAGTAGCGTCGTTGTGTATTTGTTTTTGTTTCTTTAGTCACTCACTTTACCTCACAAGTTATTTCAAGATCTTTGCTGTAAAGTAAATACCAAAAGTTGTTGTACTTTCATTGAGAATGATTTTATTTTTTCTCTATTGAAAATTGTTGGTATTTTGTGTGTTTAGGTTAACGGCCATTTTCATGTAGCTCCGTTAGTGCTACGTTAGCTAACGAACTTTTAAACCGCTCTATGGACATATCTGTCATCTTGACTATATATTCCATATGCCAGTTATGAATATAATTGCTGAAAAATTTTCAGTTAAAGTTAACCGGAGAGAAAAAATTTGCAATTTAGTTTCTGTTAACTGGTAGTTAAAGCCTAACGGAGCTACATGAAAATGGCCGTAAGAGTTAAAATTAAATCCAAAGATAATATAAAATCAAAGAGAGAAATGTAGAGAGAGAGAGAGAGAGAGAGAAGTTGGTTAATGGGGATTTTTAAGCCTTTTTGTGATGGATTTAATTACACCAAAGGTTGGGAAGGAATACCCCCCTGACCACAATGCCCGTTATTGTGTTCGACAAAGAAATGTTCTTGGTTAATTCTCGTAAAAAACATAAATACATTTAGGAATATAGTTTATAGTAGTTTTGTGACGTTTGCCTTGAGTTCTTTGCTCAAAACTGCAGACTTTACTTTATCGATCGTGGCTTCTGAAAAAGACTAACATCAATGAGAAAAACTTTCCTGATCACATTTTAAAACAAAAAACGAAATTTTGTATTTTATATATGATTTGGAAAAGATGTACAAATAAATAATTACTTGCCTTTTTAAGATTTACTTGAATACTTTATCCGCACTTAATAATTTCTTAAGCTACAAGCCTTCTTAATCTTGTTATTGACTAACACAGAAATAGCGTATAACAAAATAAAATAAGTATATACGGTCGTAAGTTCGGCCAGGCCGAATCTTATGTACCCTCCACCATGGATTGCGTAGAAACTTCTCCGAAAGACTGTCACCCCCATTCGAATTAGTTGGGTTGTGGTATCTTAAAACTTCTTAACATCGTTTTCTAAATTGTGAGTTAGTCCATACGTGGTATATATTAGACAATACGTAGAGAGCCAGAATTGAAATATGGGGGTCGCTTATATGGGGGCTATATACAAATATGAACTTGATATGGACCAATTTTTGTGTGATTGGAGATCGATTTATCTGATGGCTATATATAACTATAGACCGATATGGACCTAGTTAGGCATGGTTGTTAACGGCCATATACTAGCACAATGTACCAAATTTCAACTGACTCGGATGAAATTTGCTCCTCCAAGAGGCTCCAAAACCAAATCGCGGGATCGGTTTATATGGGGGATATATATGATATGATATGGACCACTTTTGGCATAGTTGTTAAATATCATATACTACCACAACACACAAAAAAAAATTTTCTGATTCAATCACGAAATTAATTGATCCAATTAATTTTTTAATTGAAATGTCTTCAATCACAGAATTGATAGTATCAATTAAAAAATTAATTGACAGTCAATTAAAAAATTAATTGATCCAATTAAATATTTAATTGATACTATTAATTTGTGTGATTGATTTTTATTTCAATTAAAAAATTTGTTGAATCAATTAAATTTTTAATTGAATATTTTTTAAAACTCAATTAAGATTTTAATTGGAAAAATTTTCGTGAAATTTTTTTCTGTGAACGTACCAAATTTCAACTAGATCGGATGAATTTTGCTTCTCCAAAAGGCACCGGAGGTCAAATCTGGGGATCGGTTTATATGGGAGCTATATATAATTATGGACTGATATGAACCAATTCCTGCATGGTTGTTGGATACCATATACTAACTTTACGTACCAAATTTCAACTGAATCGGATGAATTTTGCTCTTCCAAGTGGCTCCGGAGGTCAAATCTGGGGATCGGTATATATAGGGCCTATATATAATTATGGACCGATTTCGACCAATTTTTGCATGAGTGTTTGAGGCCATATATTAACACCACGTACCAAATTTCAACTGAATCAGATGAATTTTGGTCTTCTAAGAGGCTCCGGAGGTTCAAATCGTTGTTAGAGACCATATACTAACACCATGTACCAAATTTCAGCCGGATCGGATGAAATTTGCTTCTCTTAGAGGCTCCGCAAGCCAAATCGGGGGATCGGTTTATATGGGGGCTATATATAATTATGGACCGATGTCGACCAATTTTTGCATGGTTGTTAGAGACCATATACTAACACCATGTACCAAATTTCAGCCGGATCGGATGAAATTTGCTTCTCTTGGAGGCCTCGCAAACCAAATCGGGGGATCGGTTTATATGGGGGCTATATATAATTATGGACCGATGTGGACCAATTTTTGCATGGTTGTTAGAGACCGTATACTAACACCATGTACCAAATTTCAGCCGGATCGGATGAAATTTGCTTCTCTTAGAGGCCTCGCAAGCCAAATCGGGGGATCGGTTTATATGGGGGCTATACGTAAAAGTGGACCGATATGGCCCATTTGCAATACCATCCGACCTACATCAATAACAACTACTTGTACCAAGTTTCAAGTCGATAGCTTGTTTCGTTCGGAAGTTAGCGTGATTTCAACAGACGGACGGACGGACATGCTCAGATCGACTCAG
Organism: Haematobia irritans; assembly: GCF_050003625.1. Taxonomy (NCBI): domain Eukaryota; kingdom Metazoa; phylum Arthropoda; class Insecta; order Diptera; family Muscidae; genus Haematobia; species Haematobia irritans. The sequence continues at coordinate 220,067,652 of NC_134397.1, read as the reverse complement.
AATTTCACCACGACCCAGAATATATATACTTTATGGGATCTTAGAGCAATATTTCGATGTGTTACAAACGGAATGACAAAGTTAATATACCCCCATCCTATGATGGAGGGTATAAAAAAGGTTCAAATATAGGCTAAAATATATCTTAAGGATTTTGCATCTTTTGTTTAAAGTTTTGTTTTAATTAAGAAGATATACTTTACTTTGAACTATATTTCATAATTTGGAGTTTTTAACTATATATTTTCCACTATAGATATTTTAAATAAAAACCCACTCGAAAAGGCCGAAAAAATCGACGAAACATCAAGAAAATAAGTGAAATAAACTTGTATTTGTAAGAGGTCGTAAAAAGACAAAAAAGGAACCGTTTTCTTTCCTAAAGAACCACATTTTATACAAACGAATTAATATTGTAACAAAGAGGAATTTCGGTTTTGAAAAGATTTTCTTTGTGTGTCTACCTGTTTGAATTATGCCAATCAAGATCGATTCATGTTAGCCCCGATGGATTTCACTCAATTGCCAAAGTTTCTCCTTTGCCTACAACTTAAACCCAAAAACATTATTTGCCAAGGATGAAAAATCAAATTTTTAAATTTTACCAACGAGTATAAGAAAGTGTACTTTTTGGGTTAAAATTGTACCAAAATTCAAAAATAATGGATTGGAATATAGTAACTGAAAAAATAAAAAAATATTTATCAACTTGTACGATTTATTTATAAAGGATTTTGTTGTTATAGCCTTCATCATATTTTCGTATGAAAATATTCGGTCAAACACATAACAAAATTGGGGAATTTTGGTTAAACAAATTAGGAATAAAGCATTCAATATTTGAAATTAATTGAGTGAAAACAATTTTTCACTGGCAGAAGTTTCGAAGACATGACCTCAGTATCAAGACTAAAGTTCAATGGAAATTCTTTATAAAATCATAAATATATTTTTTATCCATTTCAGGATATAGAAAAATGGTCTATGTGGAGTCATGTCTTGAATAGTTTAAAAATTGCAATATTTTATTGTAAGATAAGTATCGAACTCCAAATTTTAAATAGGAATTTTGTATCCCATTTGATTGTAAATTGATCAGTACTTGATGTCCATTTTAACCGAAAACAACACAATACTAAATTTTTAATGAAATAAATTGTTTTTTCTGAATATTACGACTCGTTTACGTTGTGCAAACGTTGGGCAATCGTTTGTATGGGCTGTCGTATATTAAAAGCAAACAGCTGACACGCCACGCTACGTTTACGACCCGTTTTTGGATGCATAGCCAAACCTTAACTGGGTATTAAATAGGTCATTGTAGTACCATTGTACTTTTGAGAAATGGAATGTATCAAATTTAGTACAATTGTACCAACTTTTACATCCCCGTTATTTGCTATTACTTTACCTAAAATGTATATTAAATAAATAAGGAAATGCTGTCTAATTAAAAAAATATATTTCTCTTTGGTTTGCTTCTTCTCTTACTAAAATCAATTTTCCCTTTCTGCGGTTATATTAAAACAAAAAACTTCACTTACGGGAATATAGAAAACTAATCGATAATAAATTAAAGAAAAAATTCTACAAAAAACATAGTCTGATGGTATTGAACAAACGCTCTAATGTTTCCTCACATGATCTCCAATAGTCTTGGAAAATCTAGATAGCGTCGTGTCTGTGTGAATTCTATAGATTTATGTAAGTGTAGTAGATAGTTTTCGTAATAGCAGGGATAATGAGTTCAAAAAACAAAACCAAACCTCATTCATTTACTCTACTCTCACTCACTCCCACTCCCAGTCTCTCTGAGACTCTCTTATTGTCTTTATTCATTGGTATTTACTCGTACTAGTGCTGTAAACCAAGAGCGGCAAAAATCTTATAGTTTTTGTTTTTTCATGAGCCCCTATTGATGCTCTTGTTATTGTACTTTCTCATTGCAACACTAGTACATGGACAACAACAAGAACAACGACTACAAATAAAACGTCGAGACTTGTTCAACTTTACGAGACTTGACTAGACAAGATGAGACGACTCTTCGCGTCGTAACCATTGAAATAAACTAACACCACTATCACTTCTCTGCTCTACCACCAGACTATGTTACTTCTCAGACAACCCCCCACCCATCCTACCATTCAATTGTAAGGGCAAACCAGAATAAAGGCTTTATTGGGAGTGCGATATGAATGTGTACGTGTGTGTGTCTGTGAATTTTTGCCAACTCTTAAGTGAAATAAAATAAATCCAACAAAAAACCGAAAAAAAAGAATCGCACAAGATTCTCTGGTGTAAAGCATGATTTTGATTAAATGAATTTTATAAATTTCTTTTGGCTGGCTTGGTTGTTGTATCTTTTCGCCGACTTTGCCAAAACAGAGGGTTATGGCAGTGGCAGCAACATGTCCTGGCAGCTGCTGCTTCTTTCCTGATGATGGCTCCTTATGTGTTAGGGAACCGGAAAAGGCATTTTAAGTTGTCTTCTTGAGCGCCAATGCCGAGTGGCATGGCAAGGCGAAGTGAAGAAGTTTTCTTAATTTACAAATTGGTGCAAAATTCTGTTAAGTTTTTCCCATTTGTTCTGGGTTTTCTTTTGCTGGTCCTCTGTTTTTTTTTGTTTTCATTCAATTTCTTAAGTTTATTTTTCCCCCTTTTGTTTTGTTGGTGAATATTTTTTTCCCCTATCCAAAATAAATTTGAAAAATGAATTAAGTATATTATATTGCATGTATGAACGAGAGAGAGAGAGAGAGAGAGAGTGTGTGTATGTGTTTGTGTATTAAGCCAAGAGTATACCAAGAGACTTGTAGGTATTTAATTTAACGCTTATAATGAATGCAATGAAGAGAAACAACAAATAGATAAATAGAGGACGGACGGATGGATGGACGGACGGACAAATAGACAAAGGAGCTAACTTACAAAGTCTCAAACAAAAGGGGAAATATTTAAAAGAAAAGTTTTAAAGAGGTATTCAATGTCTTAAGGGGATTTTCCTGATGTGCTTGGAATATTTAAAAATATCGTTTGGGATTTGAATATGGGGACATTAGACTTTAAATCCTCCAGTAAAATATTAAATCCATAGAATGTGCTAAAGGTTTCGTGAAGAATTAGGTTAAAATATCATTCAGAGAAAACACTTTTTTACCATAAAACATAGCTTAAGTTAATTAGCAAAGTGGATACCGAGGATAATAAGAAAATGTATACCATTGGCAGTTCCTTTTATTGTTTACAAGTTTATAAAAGCACTTTGATCTATTGCCTTAAAAAATAGATATTCGTGATGGAATTCAAGCGTGATAGAGTGATTGCTTTATATATGGCTGGGAAACCACAAGTTAGAGCCCTCCAGCATTTTCAATGTGAATAAATATTTTCCTTCTCATGCCATTGGTCTTTATCGTAATACTGACAGTATTGTGACAACACCAGAAATAATCCGAAACGCCAGTTTTTATCGAAATCTACGCCGCATTTTCTACCAAATTTACTCGTGAGCAAGAAGTACAAGATTAAAAAAATCAAAAACGCTAGCTGGAAAGAACAGAAATATTTCTTAAATCCATCAACATACAGCCATAAACAGCCGCAAATCTCTCAACGAGATGACTGGACAGCACAAAATTCACCTAATATTGGTGTCTGTCCATAAGAACCTACCGGAGAACTAACCAGAATTTAATTAGATTACTGGCAGGCCTGAAAAATGTTAACTTAAACAGTCTGCTAATGTTTTTGGAACAAAACTGCAAAGTATGGCGAATTAAAGAAATAATCTATAAAATAACTGAGATAGGGAATCTCGGAATTAAAAATAATAAAACTTCAAGTATATAAGCTGACTTATTCTTAGGATTTAGCATCTTTGGTTTATTTTTTTTAATTATGAAAAAAAAACCGTTTACTTCGAACTCTCTGTTATAATTTAACATTTTAAACTGAACTTTATTTTTACATTAATAGCCTTGTAAATGTCCTTAATTTTAATTTTATACCGATTTAAAGCTAGATAAATGCGTAAAAATGTTTTTATTTTAAAGAATCATCATCTTTGGCCTGGAGTCGCCGCTCTGAATATGAGCCCCATGAAAATAAGCCAAAAAACCTAAGTAAAGTAGGACCTCCAAAAATTATATGGAAAACAACAACACCAATTTTTTGTGTTTTTGGGGTGTAACTTTATTTTATCTTTGGAGCCCATTTGCATTATACAAATAAACCACAATATTTCAAATAAGAATGACCCCAAATTCCCTTTTTGAGAGGGTGATTTGTTATCAAGTGGAACCTATTTTCGTATTCTACGATTTAACATGTATGTAGAGGATGCTGATGAGAAATGTGGTAATTCCGAATAAATTTGACAAACATTCTTTTCCTCTGTTGATAAGCTACTCTTGTATTGTATAGTTTAGTCAACGCAATGGCTTTAAAGCTGAGATCAAACCAACAAATATGAAATAAAATTTTGAAAAATTTGCTATAGAAATAAAATTTTAAAAAAATTTTCTACAGAAATAAAATTTTGGAAAAATTTTCTATAGAAATAACATTTTGACAAAAATTTTCTATAAAAATAAAATTTTGACAAATATTTCTCCAGAAATAGAATTTTCACAAAATTTTCTATAGAAATATAATTTTGACAACAATTTCTCTAGAAATAATTTCTATAGAAATAAATAATTTTAATTTTAACAAAATTTTCTATAGAAATAAATTTTGATAAAATTTTCTATGGAAATAAATGTTGACACAATTTTCTATTACTTCAATCATATTTGTTGTTCTCAGCTTAAAAACTATTCCATTGACTAAACTACAGAAATAAAATGTTGGAAAAATTTTCTATAGAAATAAATTTTGACAAAATTTTCTATAAAAATAAAATTTTGTCAAATATTTCTACAGAAATAAAATTTCGACAAAACTTTCTATAGAAATAAAATTTTGACTAAATTTTCTATAGAAATAAAATTTTGACAAAATTTTCTATAGAAATAAATTTTTTTTTAAATTTTCAATTGAAATAAATTTTAACAAAATTTTCTATAGAAATAAATTTTGACAAAATTTCTATAGAAATAAATTTTGACAAAATTTTCTATAAAAATAAAATTTTGGAAATATTTCTCCAGAAATAAAATTGTGACAAAATTTTTTATCGAACTAAAATGTTGAGAAAATTTTTGTATGACATAACAAAACATTTTGACAAAATTTTGTATATAGTTAAAACTATAAAATAAAAAAAAAAATACTTTTTCTATAAAAATAAAATTTTGACAAATATTTCTCCAGAAATAAAATGTTGACAAAATTTTCTCTAGAAATAAAATTTTGACAACATTTTCTATAGAAATAAATTTTGGCAAAGTTTTCTATAGAAATAAATTTTAACAAAATTTTCTATAAAAATAAAATTTTGCAAATATTTCTCCAGAAATAAAATTCGATAAAATTTTTTATCGAAATAAAATTTTGAAAAATTTTTGTATAGAAATAACATGTTGACAAAATTTTGTATAGAAATACAATTTTGACAAAATTTTGTATAGAAATAAAATTTTGATAAAATTTTTTATGGAAATAAAATTTTGTCAAAAATTTGATCAAAAACTGTAAAATAAAAAAATTTTCGACAAATATTTCTCCAGAAATAAAATGTTGACAAAATGTTCTATACAACTAAAATGTTGACAAAATTTTCTATAGAAATAACATTTTGACAATTTCTCTAGAAATAAAATTTTGACAACATTTTCTGTAGAAATAAATTTTTACAAAATTTTCTATAGAAATAAATTTTCACAAAATTTTCTAAAGAAATACAATTTTGACAAAATTTTGTATAGAAATAAAATTTTGATAAAATTTCCAATGGAAATAAAATTATGTAAAAAAATTGATCAAAAACAATAAAACAAAAAAAAATTTCTATAAAAATAAAATTTTGACAAATATTTCTCCAGAAATAAATTAAAAAAAAAAAAATCTATAGAAATAAATTTTGACAAAATTTTCTATAGAAATAAATTTAGACAAAATTTTCTATAAAAATAAAATTTTGAAATTATTTCTCCAGAAATAAAATTTTGACAAAATTTTCTATAAAAATAAAATTTTGAAAAAATTTTCTATAAAAATAAAATTTTGCAAATAGTTCTCTAGAAATAAAATTGTGACAAAATTGTTTTATCGAAATAAAATTTTGACAAACTTTTGAATAGAAATAACATTTAGACAAAATTTTCTATAGAAATAAAATTTTGATAAAATTTTCATTAGAAATAAATTTTGACAAAATTTTCTATAAAACTAAAATTTTGAGAAAATTTTCTATAGAAACAAAATTTTGAGAAAATTTTCTATAGAAACAAAATTTTGAGAAAATTTTCTATAGAAACAAAATTTTCTATAGAATTAAAAATTTTACAAAATTTTTTATAAAAAAAAGTTTTGACAAAATTTTCTATAGAAATAAAATTTTGACAATTTCTCTAGAAATAAAATTTTGACAACATTTTCTATAGAAATAAATTTTGACAAAGTTTTGTATAGAAATAAATTTTGACAAAATTTTCTATAAAAAAACAATTTTGCAAATATTTCTCCAGAAATAGAATTGTGGCCGAATGTTGATCGAAACAAAATTTTGAAAAATTTTTGTATAGAAATAACATTTTGACAAAATTTTGTATATAAATACAATTTTGACAAAATTTTGTATAGAAATATAATTTTGACAAAATTTTGTATAGAAATAACATTTTGATAAAATTTTCAATGGAAATAAAATTATGTCAAAAATTTGATCAAAAACTATAAAACAAAAAAAAATTCTATAAAAGTAAAATTTTGACAAATATTTCTCCAGAAATAAATTTTGAAAAAATTTTTTATAGAAATAAATTTTGACAAAATTTTCGATAGAAATAAATTTTGACAAAATTTTCTATAAAAATAAATTTTTGCAAATATTTCTCCAGAAATAAAATTGTGGCACAATTTTTTATCGGAATAAAATTTTGACAAACTTTTGAACAGAAATAACATTTTGACAAAATTTTGTATAGAAATAAAATTTTGACAAAATTTTGTATAGAAATAAAATTTTGATAAAATTTTCATTAGAAATAAATTTTGACAAAATTACAAAATATAAAAGTAAAATTTTGCAAATATGTCTCCAGAAATAAAATTGTGACAAAATTTTTTATCGAAATAAAATTTTGACAAATTTTTGTATAGAAATAACATTTTGACAAAATTTTGTATAGAAATAAAATTTTGACAAAATTTTGTATAGAAATAAAATTTTGATAAAAATTTCGATGGAAATAAAAGTTTGTCAAAAACTTTATCAAAAACTATAAAATAAAAAAATTTTCTATAAAAATAAAATTTTGACAAATATTTCTCCAGAAATAAAATTTTCACAAAATTTTCAATAGAAATATAATTTTGACAACAATTTCTCTAGAAATAAAATTTTGACAACATTATCTATAGAAATAATTTTTGACAAAGTTTTCTATAGAAATAAATTTTGGATTTGAAATTTTTTGAAATAAATTTTTGATACAATTTTCTATGGAAATAAAGTTTTGTCAAAAATGTGATCAAAAACTACAAAATAAGATTTAAAATTTCCTTAATTTATTGGTAGATTACTTTTGGCAGATGGGTATTATTATTTTTTTTTATTCAAATTGATTTAATTTAAATAGTGGGTTTAATGTAAAAGATGTTTCTTAAGAATTAAATAATTAAAAAAAAAAAAAAAACAAGAAGAAAAACGAGACTCTTAGAATTTCTAAATAAATTTTAGAAATTTAATATTCTTAATTTTCCTTTAAGACTTAGCAGCATTTCGAGTTAACCAAGAAAATATTTTCCTTCTTTATTTTTTTTTCTCTTTTTATCTTGAGGATATGAAATTGTGAATATAAAGTTCTGGGATTAAAAAACTTTCAACAAATAGAGTGCTTAAATTTCACAACAACCTGAGAAATTGGCTCACATAGAAATGTTAAATCATGCAAGAGATAAGAGCTGCTACCGTTCTTGCATTTAAATCTAAAAAAAAACATATTTTTTTTGTTTTTCTTTCTTGTTTTCTAAAACTTCTCAAACCACTTTTGTCTCATGCTATTTTGTTTGTTTTTTTTACTTCTTTTTCCCTTGCAGTATAAAAAGGATGACAATTTTTTGAACAGGTCTTAAATTAAACTCAACAACAGATGAGAAAACAACATCAAACGAAAATAAGAAATCCAAGAGAGAACGGAAAAATATCCAAACAGTAGAAAAACCAAGACAAAGGCCCATGAATGTAAGGGAATTTCAAAGAAAAATATTCGAAATAAAGGCAACAACTAAAAGTGACAAAATTTGTAAAAATGAAATGCTGTTGATGTTGTTGTTTGGCTAAAACAAAAAAAAAAGTTACATGAAAAGGTAACACTTGAAAACAAGGACACAAAACCGAAACCGAAGAAGAGCAGTAAAATACCAAGAAATATTAAAAAAAAACAACTAAATGCTGTTGATATTGCTGTTGGGCTAAAAAAAAAGTTACTTGAAAAGGACCCAAAACACTGAGCCCAAGAAAAAAACAAAATCATCTAGAACATCTCATAGTTCTCACACATTGGTTAGCCTGTAGAAGACAAGAGACTTATTGGCTAAAAAAAAAACCTTCCAGACCTTTGGGAACTATACAAGGTGTGATTTGTTGTGGCCTTTGCAGGATGTTTAGTCAAGCCATTTGATAGTCCTTACTAGGGTTTCGTTTTTTCAACTATGCCTTCTCTTCAATGTTTACCATAAACAAATGTTATAGTCAACTAAATACAAGCTGATTCTCTAGAAAACCCAGCAAGAGACCTTAGAATTGGAAAAATATCAAATTTTAACTCTTCCCTAATCTTTATACTCCTCGATAGAAGGAGAGAGAGAGCGACAGAGAGAAGTCCTGCTGAAAACCTATTTCCTTTAATCATTTGACTGTTCATTTTATTGAAGAATCCTGTGTGACACACAGTTTTGCTGTTTTTCTAAAGAAAATCCTGGCATTCATATGCTCACGAACACGCATACACTCTCTATACGCATAACCGTACAAAGGATAAACTCCTCTAGTCCTTCGAATGCCCTCAAGGAGTCTTGGCTATAGTTTACATTTACTTTACTTTTGCATGATTTGACAGCAGACAACAACGACAGCAAAAAGGACATTCTCCTAGAGAAACGTCATTATTGTCACAACAGGATACAAAAACAATTACCTCATAAGAAAGGAATTGGGAGTATATGCTTCTCTTGGATTTTGCTAAACAAAACAAAAGGACCTTAGATAACAAAAGCCAAAAGGCATCATCATATTCACTTGAATTGTTTGACAATATTGCAAAAAGGATACAAAATTTGACATAAAAAGGACATCTAACATTGGAAAACTATAAGAGCAGGAGATACAGAGAGAGAGCGAGAGGGAGCGAGTGACAGAGATCCCAAAAAAAAAACCCCAAGTGATGAGAAATCTCGTTTTAGGGTGATGAGACGACCATACCGCAAATCCTTACACAAACTGCAACCACAACAATAAAATCCATGAGCAGAGAATCAATGTCAAAAACAACAGTTGCCAGCAAAGACAATATGGTGGGTCTTATGCCCCCCGCAATATCAGATTCGGAAAATTCCAAAAGAGCAACAGGACTAGAAAACTCCACAACGGTAGGAGCAGCGGCATCAGCGCCGCTTTATCATCATCATCATCAGCAGCATTATCACAGCAATGCAAACTGTGATAAAACAACACCAACAACAATGGCTACAACAAAAACATATCATGGCCACAATGGCAAGAAAATGTCACAGAATACAACAGCATCAACAAATAATGAAATGTCCTTGAAGGATATCTTAGCAAAGGAAATGAATACTACTAGCCCGGGAAAAAGTGAAACACAATCGAAAACCACAATGCCACAGCAAACTAGTCGCCTTGAAGGATTTAATCATCACAAAAGAAATCCTTCATCACCTCATTTGAAAACGCAAACCACCAATACCAACACCGCCACTTCGACGAGACAACAACAGAATCCTGTACATATAGCCAGCTCTATGCCAGAGAAAACACAGGACTCACGAAAGGATAATTGTCCCCAAGCTAAAAGTAATCCCACAACATCCAGCTCTTCCAGCACCAACTCGAACACCACCACCTCCTCTGCGCTAACAGTAAAGCCACCTGCATCATTCCATATAAAATCTCTAATTGCCACAGCCTCTGGAGGAGGAGGTAGCAGCGGTCCCAGCTTCACAAAATCCTCCTCCACTTCCTTATCGCTATTAAATTTATTTTTCTTTTTGATATGCCTTAGTTCACTGGCCCTGTCACTCTATGCCAATATACGGCAAACGCATAGTGAACATTCTCTAAGGCATTTGCGGCTAATTGATGAACGTCTCGATGATATGGAAATGCAATTACGCTTGCAGCAACAACAATTGCAGCAGGTCAATGCCGATATGTTGCAATCACGTTTGTCAGCAGCAAACAAAGGTAAAAATGGCGAGAATGGTGCTGGGGCTGATGATGATGATGAAGAGATCGATGGCGATGAATTGGATGAGGATTTCGATGGTAATCAAGATTCGTCGAGTGTTTTGGACAATAGTGACGATGGTGATTATTCTGACGTGGCGTATACACCGCCATTTGGCTCCTCGCTGCATCACAATCGTGGCTTGAATGCCGTATTGAATTTGGACAATACCAAGGATGTAACGCAGGCGGTACGTTTACTGACACGGCAGGTGGGTGAACTACATCGTCTTAGACGTGATGTTTCCCAATTGCAATTGAGTAGACGTCAACATACACGACGACAAACAGGTGGTGGTGGTATAGGATCGGGCGCCACCTCATCACATGAACGTTTAGCTCCCCTACAGGATTGTGGCTGTCAACCAGGTGAGTTGAAAATAATTTTATATCCAGTAACAGTAATAAGGGGAAAGGGGATTATAGACGGAGGGGAATGAAATTAAGGGATGGTAAGGAGGGAAGTGGTTAAGCCGTTCCAGGCAAATCCCTCACAATTTGACATCAAATAAGTTTTGAGATATAAATCGGGTAACTTTGACAATCCATCCCTCTCCTAAAAATTCCGATTTACGCTTTTGGCAGCGTAATATTTCAGGGTCACTTAGCATATTCAGTGCATTGTGGTTAGGTTAGGTTAGGTGGCAGCCCGATGTATCAGGTTCACTTAGACTATTCAGTCCATTGTGATACCACAGTGGTGAACTTCTCTCTTATCACTGAGTGCTGCCCGAATCCATGTTAAGCTCAATGACAAGGGACATCCTTTTTATAGCCGAGTCTGAACGGCGTTCCGCATTGCAGTGAAACCACTTAGAGAAGCTTTGAAACCCCCAGAAATGTCACCAGTATTACTGAGGTGGGATAATCCACCTCTCAAAAACTTTTTGGTGTTCGGTCGAAGCAGAAATCGAACCCACAACCTTGTGTATGCAAGGCGGGCATGCTAACCATTGCACCACGGTGGTTCCCGAAATCCATTGTGGTAACACAGGTGGTGAATTCCTCTCTAGTCCCTGAATGCTGTCCGATTACATGTTTGGCTCAACGACAAGGGACCTCAATTTTATAGCCGAGTCCGAGTGGCGTTCCAATTGCGCTGAAACAACTTAGAAAAGTCATCACCATTACTGACAGCGGAAACCATCTCTGAAACCCTCTTTAGCTTTTGGTCGGAACTTTGATTGAACCCTTTACCTTTTTAAGGCGCTAACTAATCATTGCACCACGGTTGCTCGTGAACTTCTATGTTTTTCAATGAGTGCTGCCTGCTCTGAATCACCTATATTGTAAACTGTTTCTCTCACAAAGGCAGTATAGTGCCAAAAGTTGGGGTTCCGACGTCTCATCATCCTCAAAACACACCCCCTACATGCACCATCCTTCGTTGCTTGTATTCGATACAGATGTGTTCTCAGTGCTCTAGGTGCGCGGTCATTATTTCCACGATCCTTCTGATTGCCGTCCCACTCTCTCAAGTTCTCCAGTCAGTTTTTATACCCTCCACCATAGGATGGGGGTATATTAACTTTGTCATTCCGTTTGTAACACATCGAAATATTTCTCTAAGACCCCATAAGGTATATATATTCTGGGTCGTGGTGAAATTCTGAGTCGATCTGAGCATGTCCGTCCGTCCGTCTGTTGAAACCACGCTAACTTCCAAACGAAACAAGCTATCGACTTGAAATTTGGCACAAGTAGTTTTTATTGATGTAGGTTGGATGGTATTGCGTACGGGCCATATCGGTCCACTTTTACGTATAGCCCCCATATAAACGGACCCTCAAATTTGGCTTGCGGGGACTCTAAGACAAGCAAATTTCATCCGATCCAGCTGAAATTTGGTACATGGTGTCAGAATATGATCTTAAACAACTATACAAAAATTGGTCCACATCGCTCCATAATTATATATAGCCCCCATATAAACCGATCCCCCGATGTGGCTTGCGGAGCCTCTAAGAGAAGCAAATTTCACCCGATCCGGCTGAAATTTGGTATGTGGTGTTAGTATATGGTCTCTAACAACCATGCAAAAAATTGTCCACATCGGTCCATAATTATATATAGCCCCCATATAAACCGATCCCCCGATTTGGCTTGCGGAGCCTCTAAGAGAAGCAAATTTCATCCGATCCGGCTGAAATTTGGTACATGGTGTAAGTATATGGTCTCTAACAACTATGCAAAAATTGGTCCACATCGGTCCATAATTATATATAGCCCCCATATAAACCGATCTCCCGATTTGGCTTGCGGAGCCTCTAAGAGAAGCAAATTTCATCCGATCCGGCTGAAATTTGATACATAGTGTTAGTGCATGGTCTCTAGTGACCATGCAAAAAATAGTCCACATCGCTCCATAATTATATATAGCCCCCATATAAACCGATCACCAGATTTGACCTCCGGAGCCTCTTGGAAGACCAAAATTAATCTGATTCAGTTGAAATTTGGTACGTGGTGTTAATATATGGCCTCAAACACCCATGCAAAAATTGGTCCACATCGGTCCATAATTATATATAGCCCTCATATAAACCGATCCCCAGATTTGACCTCCGGAGCTCCTTGGAAGAGCAAAATTCATCCGATTCGGTTGAAATTTGGTACGTGATGTTAGTATATGGTATCCAATAACCATGCAGGAATTGGTTCATATCAGTCCATAATTATATATAGCCCCCATATAAACCGATCTCCAGATTTGACCTCCGCTGTCTTTTGGAGAAGCAAAATTCATCCGATCTGGTTGAAATTTGGTACGTGGTGGTAGTATATGATATTTAACAGCCATGCCAAAAATGGTCCCTATCAGTCCATAATCATATATAGCCCCCATATAAACCGATCCCGCGATTTGGTTTGGGAGCCTCTTGGAGGAGCAAATTTCATCCGTGTCAGTTGAAATTTGGTATATTGTGCAAGTATGTGGCCGTTAACAACCATGCCTAACTAGGACCATATCGGTCTATAGTTATATATAGCCCTCAGACAAATCGGCCCATATCAAGTTCATAATTGTATATAGCCCCCATATAAGCGACCCCCATATTTCAATTCTGGCTCTCTACCACGTATGTACTAACTTAACAATTTAGAAAACGATGTTAAGAAGTTTTAAGATACCACAAGCCAATTAATTCGATTGTGGATGACAGTCTTTCGTAGAAGTTTCTACGCAATCCATGGTGGAGGGTACATAAGATTCGGCCTGGTCGAACTTACGGCCGTATGTACTTGTGTTTATCTGTGTCACTCCATAGTTCTTTCGTCGAAGGGTCTTTCGGCCATTGTTGCTTCATGTGTCTCCAGTTTCCATTTATTCAACTCGGCCAGCGTTCGCTCTTTTGGCTTTGCGTTCTCTTCCATATGTGTCCTAGCCGTTAGTGCCAGTTCATTTGACTTTACGTATCCCTGAATTGCGGTCTTCTCCCGGCACCCATATTATGCGGATCTTGCCGTATTCCTATTATTCATTGACCCTGCTTTTGCTCTCCAATACGATTCGCGATCGAACCGTAATGTCTGCTATTACCTTCAGTGCCCTCTGGCAATCTGTGAAAATGTTCATGTGCTGTGGCCTCGTGTTATTTACGAGCCATTTAACATATTTCGTTATGGTACGCACTTCTGGGTCTTCTCATCCATCTTCGATTCATCGGTGTAGCACATGTCTATCCCTCTGCTATTTGTTCTGGGTCTCATTTTCACAAGACCATCATACTGGCTTCAAAATGTCACTCAATCGGCAGCTATGGCCACCTAAAATTGTTGCGGCATCCGCCATTTCACCCACCGTTTCTCCTATTGCCCTTTGATGGTTCGTTTGTCTCATGTTTCCGCCCACGTACAGTCTTATGCGCCGTTCATATTACAATTTTAATTTCCAAAAAAAAAAAACATATGGTAACACTTATTCAATTAATTGAAATTATTGACATTCAAATCAAGGTTACCACGTGTTTTATATAAAATCTCAAATAAAATTGTAATATGGTCAGGGTCACAATGGATAGTCTAAGTGAGCCTGAATCTTAATGGGGCTGCCACTTTAACCTAATATGGTCAGAGTCATGTTTTCTGATTGCCATTATGCAGATGTTCACATAGGCGTCAGCTAAGTGTTAGTTTAGAATCGGGCGCCACCGTATTACGCGATAGTATTTAGCTCCCTTCCAAGATTGGGAATATAGAAAAAATAACGCATAGCAGATATGAATGAAATGCCAAGTTGATTTTAAAATTCGTTGTACAATTAATCTCATAAGCGCATACACGCTTCCGCCGGTGTCAAAAGTTTAGTTGTCGGTATGAACGGCCCATTAGACATGACGCTTGCCAATTGGAATTAAACAGATGTCAACATATGAGGCCAAACACAGAAGTCTTAGGACCAACGAGTTGTACAGCCTATACACCTATAAAGCAACAACTAAGAGACGACTTAGAATCGGGCGCCACATTATGGCAATGGCGTTTGTGAATATCTATCGAATGACTTGAAATTAATTTGAATTTATGCATAAACAATAAAATGAATTACAAAGCTTCCCCTTAGTATGGTATTAACGTTGATTTGGAGGTTCTATAAAGAGAGAGAGAGAGAGAGAGAGAGAGAGAGAGAGAGAAGGGGCAGTTAAACCACTATCAGCTAAATCTAAACCCTTCCTCCTAGTTTTTGATCAGCATTGCAAATTTTAATATTAAGATGCATCTGGAGGGCTTAAATCCTCCTAAAGATTCTTTTTAAAAAAACCTCCTATTCATGGCATAGAAGGCTGTTGTTCAAACCTTCCGCCACCCTCCCACCTCACAATTCACTACAAAACCAAAATTTCCCCTGACATATTTAACTTTGTGGTCAACCACATTTCATTCGAAGCAAAGCAAAGCAACATTTCCCTACCGACATTTAATCATGAGTGTCAAGCATGTGGTCAATATGGACGGTTTTCCCTCATTATAAATTTTATTTTGGTTTGGCATTAGCCAAGAGGTTTTGTTGTTGTGGTTAACTGGGTGTAAATTGAAAGATTTCTATCTTTGTAATTGGTTTTATGGTTTTATGAGTACTGCAATGTCTTTTGGAAGGGTCTCATCAAGTAGGCGTTTAATTAGATGCAGATAATCAAACTGGGTAACTTAAAAGGACACAATTTTATATAATTTGTTGATGGGTGATTTAATTGTAAGATGATGATATAATGTTGACCTTAAAGAAATTTGAAGCATAACCATGGAGTGTAATTAAATCCAACGCAATGGGATTAGAATTTATCAAAGATTTGATTGGATTTTGTAAATGGAACTATAACAAAATTGGTATGGTAGGATAGATTAGGCAATTTTTTCAAAATTTTATTTCCATTGAAAATTTTGTCAACATTTGATTTCTATTGAAAATTTTGTTAAAATTTTATTTTCATTGAAAATTTTGTCAAAATTTTATTTCTAAAGAAAATTTTCTTAAAATTGTATTTCTATACAAAAAATTTTATTTCTATAGAAAATTTTAACAAAATTTTATCTCTATAGAAAGATTTCTTAAAAATTTATTTTTATAGAAAAATTTCTAAAAATGTTATTTCTATAGAAAACTATCTCTATAAAAAATTTTATTTCTATAGAAAACTATCTCTATAAAAAATTTTATTTCTATAGAAAAATTTCTCAAAATTTTATATCTATAGAAAATTTTGTTAAAATTATACTTCTATAAAAAATTATGTCGCAATTTTATTTCTATAGAAACTTTTGCAAACTTTTAGTTCTACAGAAAATTTTATACAAATTTTATTTCCAAAGAAAATTTTCTGAAAATTTTATTTCTTTTGAAAATTTTCTAAAAACTTTATTTCTATAGCAAATTTTCTCTAAATTTTATGTCTCTAGAAAATTTTATTAAAATTTTATGTCTGTAGAAAATATTGATAAAATTTTATTTCTATAGAAAATTTTCTGAAAATTTTATTTCTATAGAAAATTTTCTAAAAATTTTATTTTTATAGGAAATTTTTCTCAAAATTGTATTTCTTATAAAATTTTCTCAAAATTTTATACCTGTAGAAAATTTTCTCAAAATTTTATACATGTAGAAAATTTTCTCTAAATTTTATGTCTCTAAAAAATTTTGTTATAATTTTACGTCTCTAGAAAAGTTTGTTAAAATTTTTATTGTTATAGAAAATTTTGTTTAAATTATACTTCTATAAAAAATTATGTCGTAATTTTTTTCTATAGAAAATTTTTGCAAAATTTTATTTCCAAAGAAAATTTTCTGAAAATTTTATTTTTGCTGAAAATTTTCTGAAAATTTTATTTCTATAGCAAATTTTCTCTAAATTTTATGTCTCTAGAAAATTTTGTTAAAATTGTATGTCTCTTCTGATAATTTTATTTCTTTTGAAAATTTTCTGAAAATTTTATTTCTATAGAAAATTTTCTGAAAATTTTATTTCTATAGAAAACTTTATCAAAATTTTATCTCTATAGAAAACTTTGTCAAAATTTTATCTCTACAGAAGTTTATTTCTATAGAAATTTTTCTGAAAATTTTATTTCTATAGAAAATTTTGTCAAAGTTTTATCTCTATAGAAATTTTGTTTCTATAGAAAATTCTCTCATAATTTTATTTTTATAGACAATTTTCACTAATTTTCATTATTTATAGAAAATTTTCTCGAAATTTTATTTCTATAGTAAATGTTGTCACAATTTTAAAGGGTGATACGGTCAAAATTTGGTCAATATCAACATGACGTTTTTCTTTTAATTTTGCATTTAAAAAACCTGAATGGACCTTATTTTGAAGGTGTGTGTGTGTAGAATGTTGCTCCTATTTTTATTTTGGAATTCTCTCTTCAGTTGTCAAAATGCCGTCCAAACAAGAAGAGCAGCGTTTCAAAATTTTGCTCGCGCATCGCGAAAATCCGAGCTACTCGCACGCAAAGCTGGCAAAATCGCTAAAAGTTGCCAAATCAACCGTTACAAATGTAATTAAAGTGTTTGGGGAACGTTTGTCGACAGCCAGGAAGTCTGGATCGGGGGGAAATCGAAAACCGGAAGCCGCTGAGACGACAAAGAGAGTTGCCGGTAGTTTCAAGCGAAACCCTAACCTCTCTCTCCGAGATGCCGCAAATAAGCTGGGTGTATCGTCTACAACCGTGCATCGAGCCAAAAAACGAGCCGGACTCTCGACTTACAAGAAGGTAGTGACTCCAAATCGCGATGATAAATAAAATACGACGGCCAAAGCGCGATCCCGGAGGCTGTACACGACGATGCTCACGAAGTTTGACTGCGTGGTAATGGACGACGAAACCTACGTCAAAGCAGACTACAAGCAGCTTCGGGGACAGGAGTTTTATACGGCAAAAGGAAGGGGAAAGGTAGCGGATATTTTCAAGCACATAAAACTGTCAAATTTCGCAAAGAAATATCTGGTTTGGCAAGGCATCTGTACCTGTGGCTTGAAAAGCAGCATTTTCATAGCTTCCGGGACTGTCAACCAAGAAATTTACGTGAAAGAGTGTTTGAATAAACGTCTGCTGCCCTTCCTGAAGAAACACGGTTGTTCCGTACTGTAAAAAGGCCATGGAGTGGTACGCCGCCAACAACGTGCAGGTGGTTCCCAAGGACAAGAACCCTCCCAACACGCCAGAGCTCCGCCCAATTGAGAAATACTGGGCTATTGTCAAGCGGAACCTAAAGAAGACCAAAAAAACTGCTAAGGACGAGCAGCAGTTCAAGGCAAACTGGCTTTCTGCGGCGAAGAAGGTGGACAAGGTGGCTGTACAAAATCTGATGGCAGGTGTCAAGCGTGAGGCCCGGCAATTCGGATTTGGAAAAGCGAAAGCCTAACTGAATATTTTTCCTGAATTTTATACTAATTGAACTTGAAAAAGAAATTTAATTTGATTTTTTAAATAAACGATTTCACCGATTTACACGCGTTTTCCCTTGACCAAATTTTGACCGTATCACCCTTTATCTCTTTAGAAAATTTTATATAAAAATAAAATTTTGTCAAAAATTTTTTTTTGTATAGAACTTTTCTCAATTTTTATACCCTGCGCCACACTGTGGAACAGGGTATTATAAGTTAGTGCATATGTTTGCAACACCCAGAAGGAGACGAGATAGACACATGGTGTCTTTGGCAAAAATGCTCAGGGTGGGCTCCTGAGTCGATATAGCCATGTCCGTCTGTCCGTGATCAAAGTCTAGGTCGCAGGTTTAGTCCAATCGACTTCAAATTTGGCACAAGTATGTGTTTTGGCTCAGAATAGATACCTATTGATTTTGGAAGAAATCGGTTCAGATTTAGATATAGCTCCCATATATATCCTTCGCCCGATATAGTCTAATACGGTCACAGAAGCCAGAGTTTTACCCCAAATTGGTTGAAAATTTGCACTAGGAGTTCAATTAGCAGTGTAGTCTAGTGTGCCAAATTTGGTTGAAATCGGTTCAGATTTAGATATAGCTCCCATATATAGCTTTCGCCCGATTTACACTCATATCACACAGAGGCCAATTTTTAATTCCGTTTTAGTTGAAATTTTGCACAGGGAGTAGAATTAGCATTGTCGCTATGTGTGCCAAATTTGATTGAAATCGGTTCAGATTTAGATATAGCTCCCATATATAGGTTTCGCCCGATTTACACTCATATGACCACAGAGGCCAATTTTTTTGCTACGATTTAATTGAAACTTTGCACAGGGAGTAGAATTACCATTGTAGCTATGCGTGCCAAATTTGGTTGAAGTCGGTTCAGATTTAGATATATCTCCCATATATAGGTTTCGCCCGATTTACTCTCGTATGACCAAAGAGGCCAATTTTTAACTCCGTTTTAGTTGAAATTTTGCACAGGGAGTAGAATTAGCATTGTAGCTATGCGTTCTGATTTCGACAAAAATGGTCAAAATACCAACATTTCCCTTGTAAAATCGCCACTGCTTAGTCGAAAAGTTGTAAAAATGACTCTAATTTTCCTAAACTTCTATTACATATTTATTGAGCGATAAATCATAAATAAATTTTTGCGAAGTTTCCTTAAAATTGCCTCAGATTTACATGTTTCCCATATTTTTTTACTAACATTGTGTTCCAGCCTAGTCCATTAGCCGACTTAAATTTTGAGTCTATAGATTTTGTAAAAGTCTATCAAATTCTGTCCAGACCGAGTGATATTTAAATGTATGTATGTATATTTGATGGATCTGATATGGTATCGAAAATTTAGATCTACAAAGTGGTTCAGGGTATAATATAGTCGGCTTCGCCCGACTTTAGACTTTCCTTACTTGTTTTTTTTTTATAGAAAATTTGCTTAGAATTGTGTTTTTTATAGAAAATTTTCTGAAAATTTTATTTCTTTAGAAAATTTTTGCAAAATTTTATTGCTATATAAAATTTTTGCAAAATTTATTTTTTTTTTACAAAAGTTAGTCAAAATTGGATCCCTATAGAAAATTTTCTCAAAGCTTTTTTCATTGAAGATTTTATCAAAATTTTATTTCTACAGAAAATCTCTAGAAAATGTTCTCAAAATTTTATTTCTTTAGAAAATCTTCTCAAAATTTTTTTTCTATAGAAAATTTTGTCAAATTTTATTTCTATAGAAAATTTTGTCAAATTTTATTTCTATAGAATTTTTTTTCAAAATTTAATTTCTAAGAATATTTTCTGAAAATTTGATTTCTATAGAAAATGTTCTCAAAATTTTATTTCTATAGAAAATGTTCTCAAAAGTTTATTTCTATAGAAAATGTTCCCAACATTTTATTTCCATAGAAAATGGTGTCAAAAAATTTTTTAAAATTTTTATTTCTATAGAAAATTGTTTAAAAATATTCGTGATACTAACTCTAGAGGACTAAAATCAATTGCAGCTCCTAATATCCGCAATTTCTATTCTGATTGAGATATAGCTGCCATAAAGATGTGCTCCTTAATTTTCTTAAATATGGAAATACGATTTTTTTCTCCCAAACCTATGTTAATTATACCCTACAAATACTTATATATTATATATTGCTGAAATACTCCATGTCTTTAATAGTCCAACCTAATTTTAACATTAAAATGAAATCGATAATGCCATCGAATAGTCGAAATTCCTTTGAAAAGGAAATCCACCAACATAATGTCCTCCCTCTCCATTAACTATTTATGCCACTTAAATCCGAAAGTATTGGAAACATTTAAATCCTAATGGCTTACACATGCACCCACACACACACACACACACATACAATATTTCCTTTCAACATTTGCACAATACCAGGGCGTTGATATTTCAAACGAAATTATTCCACTCAATTATGAAAGAAGACCTCCGACCTCCTTTCAATATGACCGACCTTCTTTATTTAAGCTTTCACTAAGTCCTTTGCATTTAACCTTTACTTTGACTCGGACGGAAAGGAAAAGTTCTACAGTAGATTGGTCTCAATTCTTCTACATTCTCATAGCTGGCATTTCTGTCTATCCGGTGGCTTTGGAAAGGAAAAGCAAATGTTGTTTGTTAGCAAAGATGACAAAAACCAAGAAATGTTTGCAAAACTGGAAAAAGACCAACCATCCAACCAACCAACCAAACCAAACTGACAAGGACAATGGTGGTATTATTGTTGTCTTCAAAAGTAGGTGGATGAACTCTCTTCTTCTATTTCTCTTGATGGGGCTAAAAGATTTACGAGAATGGTAAAGGATTGTGTGTGGCTGTGTTTGTGCGAGGAGCAAAGCTTCTGTGAAAGTGAAACAAATAACAAATTTTGACAAACAAATGATGCTAATACAACATGGAATACTTAAATTTAACCATAAAATGAGCACAGATGTTCTTCACTACAAAAGACAAAGCGTGCATGCGAAAAATTATAATAGGGTTATTTAAATGAAGCTATAAAAATACAATAAAGCTCTGTTCCATGCTGTAAAAAAACGACGTTCAAGATGGACTACCTCATTAGGATTGTAGGTCTAGTGAGTCTAAAATAAAACAGCATACTAAAACGGCTCTAATACATTCTCATGACAGACCCAAAAAGTTTGGATATCCTACACCATTTTAGGTATATTATGTTGGGTTAGGTTAGATTAGGTGTAGTAGCAGCCCTATATATCAGGCTTGCTTCGACTTTTCAGTCCATTGTGATACTACACAAGACAAGACCAAACGGCACTCCGAATTGTCGTGAAACCACTTAGAGAAGGTTTCACGACATCTTTACTAATGGAAATATAGGTATCATCTCACCTGACTTGACCATCTAACTAAGATTGTTCGTTTCCTGTCGCTCAACGTATAACCCTTTAGCTCTCTCGCAGCACCCATTCATTCATTTATGAGGTTTAGCAAAGTCTGTTTACCATTTAGAAAAGCCACCATCTTCTTTGGAGGAAAAGCCAACAAACAGGCAAAGTGAGTCTTCTGTATGTACACAGACTGAATATGACAGCAGAATAGAGTATGAGAATGCTACAATGTTTTTATGGAGTATAAAGTATCTCCTTAATGGTGAAACTTTTTGTTGTTTTTTTTTGTTTGTATTATTCAGACGTTTGCATGTTTGTGTTCGATATGAACTCAAGTAGCGTATGTTTGAGATGAGACCAAATGTTTAACAAGTCCTTGCTGTCGTCATTTAATCCCATCTTCTTCGTTGGCTAATGCTGGTCTACTCTAGATAATATTTGGCTGATGTTCATTTCATTTTGTTCTCGATTTCATTTTATCTGCTCTCTAATGTCTGTTAATTGTTTGGCAAATGTCATCACCATTAACAAAACCACCAGCAGAGCAAGGCACAAGCACAGGCGTTCGCTCAAACCAAAGCAATTTATTTTGGCCATCAAGTGGACTTCTAACATCTGTACTACCAACTCACTCTGTATCTCACTCTCTCTCTTTCACTCTATTTCTCCCATTATGTTATTAGATTTTAGCAAAACTAAATAAATTTCATTGGTAATATGCGAAGCTCTTTAACAAAAGAACACAACACCAACAAATTACTTTTTGTTTTACTCCTTCCTGCCCCCCTCCTCACACTCTCTCACTCTTTGTATTCCATTTAATGATAATGAATATGGGGATAGCCAATCTGTTGTTGAAGAGTTTTATGATGAAAGGCAATATTTAGAAGTTTTAAGCTGAGGGTATACGAATACGAATTACAGACAACTATTAACACATGACAAATTTTATTATAGCTGACAGTTAATGGATGAATATTAAAACGATGACATCTGTCAACATCAGTGATATAGTTGAAGATTACGTCTACAATTCGAGAGTTAAGTAGCTGTATGATTTATGTGAACAAAATATATTTCAAGGAATATAAAATATAACAAAAAAGCTATAGATGTATTAAATAATACTGTTGTATGTCTCTTCAGGTGTATGCTAGATTTTCCAGCCATTTGATTGAGAGATGTGATTTATTGACATTTCTTTGTATCAGAACATTTGTCGAAATAACAGAAACAAATAAATAAAACAAATATATACGGCCGTAAGTTCGGCCAGACCGAATCTTATGTATTCTCCACCATGGATTGCATAGAAACTTGTACTAAACTTTGTCATCCACAATCGAATCACTTGTGTTGCGGTAACACTTGCCAATGGCAAGGTATCTTGAAACTTCTTAACATCGTCTTCTCAATTGTAAGTTAGTTCATACGGGGTATATATTACACAAAAAAGGCCGATTAAATACGTATACAATTCAGTTTGACAAAATTTTCTATAGAAATAAAATTTTGACAAAATTTGTTATAGAAATAAAATTTTGAAAAATTTTTATATAGAAATAAAAATTTGACAAAATTTTCTATACCAATAAAATTTTGACAAAATTGTCTATAGAAATAAAATTTTGACAAAATTTTGTATAGTAATAAAATTTTGACAAAATTTTGTATAGTAATAAAATTTTTAAAAAAAAATTCTATAGAAATAAAATTTTGGTAAATTTTTTTTGGGGATCAGCTATATATAGGTTAGGTTAGGTTAGTTGGCAGCCCGATGTATCAGGCTCACTTAGACTATTCAGTCCATTGTGATAGCACATTGATGAACTTCTCTCTTATCACTGAGGGCTGCCCGATTCCATGTTAAGCTCAATGACAAGGGACCTCCTTTTTATAGCCGAGTCCGAACGGCGTTCCACATTGCAGTGAAACCACTTAGAGAAGCTGTGAAACCCTCAGAAATGTCACCAGCATTACTGTGGTGGAATAATCCAACGCTGAAACACTTTTTGGTGTACGGTCGAAGCAGGAATCGAACCCACGACCTTATGTATGCAAGGCGGGCATGCTAACCATTGCACCACGGTGGCCCGATATGGACCATGTTTGGCATGGTTGTTAGCGGCCATATACTAGCGCAATGTACCAAATTTCAACCGGATCGGATGAGTTTTGCTCCTCCAAGAGCTTCGGAGGTTAAATCTGGGGATCAGTTTAAATGGGGGCTATATAGAATTATTGACTGATATGGACCAATTTTTTCATGGTTGTTAGAGACCATATACTACCACCACGTACCAAATTTCAACCGGATCGGATGAAGTTTGCTCATCCACGAGGCTCTGGAGGTCAAATCTGGGGATCGGTTTATATGGGGGCTATATAATTATGGACGGATGTGGACGAATTCTTGCATGATTGTTAGGGACCATATACTACCACCACGGACCAAGTTTTACATGGTTGTTAGAGACCATATACTAACACCATGTACCAAATTTCAACCGGATCGGATGAATTTTGCTCCTCCAAGTGGCTCCGCAAGCCAAATCTGGGGATCGGTTTATATGGGGGCTATATATAATTATGGACCGATGTGAACCAATTTTTGCATGGTTGTTAGAGACCATATACTACCACCACGTACCAAATTTCAGGCGGATCGGAT
This sequence comes from Haematobia irritans, assembly GCF_050003625.1. Taxonomy (NCBI): domain Eukaryota; kingdom Metazoa; phylum Arthropoda; class Insecta; order Diptera; family Muscidae; genus Haematobia; species Haematobia irritans. The sequence continues at coordinate 220,043,073 of NC_134397.1, read as the reverse complement.
GAAATTTGCTTCTCTTAGAAGCTCCGCAAGCCAAATCTGGGGATCGGTTTATATGGGGGCTATATATAATTATGGACCGATGTAGACCAATTCTTGCATGATGGTTAGGGACGCTATACTAACACCATGTACCAAATTTCAACCGGATCGGATGAAATGTGCTTCTCTTGGGGCTCCGTAAGCCAAATCTGGGGATTGTTTTATATGGGGGCTACATATAATTATAGACCGATGTGGACCAATTTTTGCATGGTTGTGGGTTCAATCCCAATTTCAACCGAATACCAACAAATTTGACCGTCGTGGTTTATCCCCACTCGGGATTCTCAGATCTCTCTCCATTGGTCGACAGTTAAACTATTGAAAGTTTGATTCATACTGCTCTTTGTTCGATTCACACCGATCATAGTTCGATTCAAAGTGCTCGTGGTTTGATTCCAGCTGTTCTTAGTTTGATTCAAACTGCTCTTAGCTTGTTTGCCACTCGCGATTTGATTCGAACTGATTTTGAGGTTGATTCAAATCATCCTTGTTAAACAACGTGGTGCATAGGTTAGCATACAGACCTTGCATACAATCGTTAAGTTTTTGAATTTTGCTTTAATTTTAACTTGAACAGTATATTTATCTCTTTTCTTCATGAATTTTTGAATATGACCTAGTGTCATTAGTTTATAAGTTTTTTCTTTTGTTGTTAGTTACGAGTAACTAGCCAGTTCTCTTGCATTTAAAAACGAAAGTTTTTTCTGGTTTTTTCATTGGTTGGGAAAGGCTTTCTCCCTCAAATTAATGAGCTCTCAGCTGGGTAGCGAAGAGTTCATCAGTAACAACACTTAAATGGATTCCAGTTGATTACTGATTTGATTAAACTGAACAAACAGGGAATGTCTTACAGATCGAGATCTCAACGATTGGGCTGCAGTCTCAGTTTTTGGATTGAAGGCCGAAATTGAATTGAAATTTCTGTGATTGTAAACCGAAATCTCTGTGATTGAACTATTGACTGAAGTCTCAGTGATGGAACCTCTGACTGAAGTCTCTGTGATTGAATTACGAACCGAGGTCTCAAATGGTTTAATGATGTCTCATTGGAAGAAATGATCCATGTTTTACTGCGGAAAGTAGTCTCAGTAATTGAAGTACAGAGGAAATGTATCAGTGGCCCCTTAATTTATCAGAGAATTTATTTACATCAGCTTCGTTTACTCGAAAATTTACGAATGTTATCACTGATCAATATCTCAATCTTATCTAATTCTTTGGAGATTCAATAGCACAAAAAGGTTGAGAGGATTTAAGTGGATCTGTTCTACTATAGCTTTTAGTTACTTTTCGAAGTATGGAAAAAAGAAGTTACCATAGGTCCAAATTTAACTGCAGCTTCTATGTAAACCGAAGTATCTGTGATTGGACCCTTGACTGAAGTCTCAGTAATCGAACCGTGATTGAATCATAGTTGTCAGGGGAAATCTTTTGTGTTTCACTGCTAAAATCAGACTCAGTGATTGAACGACAGACCAAAATTTATCACTTTCGTTTATTTGCAAGAATATTTTCACTGAAAAATATCTCAATCTTATCTAATTCCTTGGAGATTCAATAGCACAAAAAGGTTGCGAGTATTTAAGTGGATCTGTGCTATTAAAGATTGTACTGGATAGATTTTCATATATAGAGAATAGAGCCTAAGATGATTACGGCTATAGATAACTCAAACCGATTTCGAAACAATGATCTCCTTGTCAACGAAAGATTTGGCATCAATTTGACATACTGTTTGACTTCATCAATACTAGCCTTATATTATTATCCTTTAATTTATTTCTGAGTATAGCAGTTTTTCTTAAACTTTTTCCTAAAGAGTATCTACCCTACTCTGTATTTCCTAGTATCTCTTTTGAAATGTTTATGGAAACAAATTAATGTTTGGCAATGAGGGTGAAATCGGTGTAAATCTGCCAAAGTTAAGTACTATCATTATTAAATATTTATACGCATACTTGACTTAAGAAAGCAAATAAGCCATATTACTAAACCAAATCAAATGGTCTAATGTCAGTAATATCACCAGAGCAATATACGTATGTGAGGACCTCTATTTATGCATATACCACACGCAACATTGTTGACAGCAAAATGGACCCCATAGCCGGGTATATATACCCATACAGTATGGCATTCAATATTAAGTATACGCAACAAGAAACATAACAAAGCAAACCATAAGAAAAACTAGAAATAGTTTGACTTAAAGTTCAAGTTACTTTTAATCTAAAATGTAATCAAACTTTTGTGGTTTCAATAGAAAAATCCCCATAACATGGAAACATCTTAAGGAAACTAACCCCACATAACCATATCACAATATTATAAGCTTGCTTAACCAAATAGCAAAAATTCTTTGGAAATGAAGGTCATTAGTAAATTCTTGGGGAAAAGTTTAACATGATTGCAAAGTTTTACTTCCGCCCCCTCCCCCCCTAAACTGAATGTTTTATTTTCCTATATTGGTACTCATTACTTAGTGGTCATTTTCATTATGTTTCTCATAAGTGTACATGACTGGGATTTCTTTGATGTTATACATATTTTGGGGAAAATAGATTTGTACACTGAAAGAAACAATTACTAGATAACAATCACTTCACACAAAGAAAATTTCACTAAAATTAAGCCAACGAAAATTTTTCATTGATATTACGAAACATTTTCATTAATACAATGAAAATATTCGTAAATAGTACGAAACGTTACGTTGATTAACTAAAAAAATAAGGTTCAAAGTTCAAGTGTGGTTCACTTTGGGTTTAGTGAACTACCCGAATTTATGCTCATGAGGAAAGTGGTAATCTCGAAAAGTGCGTCCATCCAACCATCTTGCAGTCTATAGGGCTTTGTCCAAATAAATTTGAAAACATTCTTTTCCTCTGTTGGTTAAATTGCCACTTTTCTACTTTGTTTGTTTGATACTATTTGAGAACAATACATTTGGTACCATTTTCAACCTTCTTTGCATCACTTCTTAAGGCGTGATCCTTATTCGCAAATTTTTAATAGAAATAAAATTTTCTATAGAAATAAAATTTTGTCAAAATTTTATATAGAAATAAAATTTTGACAACATTTTCTACAGAAATAAAATGTTGACAAAATTTTCTATAGAAATAAAATTTTTACAAAATTTTCTATAGAAATAATATATTGACAAAATTTTATATAGAAATAACATTTTGAAAAAAATTTCTATAGAAATAAAATTTCGACAAAATTTTCTATAGAAATAAAATTTTTAAAATTTTTCGATTGCAAAAAAATTGTTGTCAAAATTTTCTATAGAAATAAAATTTTGACAAAATTTTTTATAGAAAAAAATTTTGACAAAATTTTCTATAGAAATAAAATTTCGACAAAATTTTCTATAGAAATAAAATTTTAACAAAATTTTTTATAGAAATAAAATTTTAACAAATTTTTTTATAGAAATAAAATTTCTATAGAAATAAAATTTTGACAAAATTTTCAAAAAATTGACAAAATTAAAAAAATGTCAAAATTTTCTATAGAAGTAAACTTTTGTATAAAAAGAAAATTTTAAGAAAATTTTCTAAAGAAATAAAATGTTGACAAAATTTTCTATAGATATAAAATTGTGACAAAATATTCTATAAAAATAAAATTTTGACAAAATTTTCTATAGAAAAAAAAATTTGACAAAATTTTCTATAGAAATAAAATGTTCACAAAATTGTCTATAGAAATAAAATTTTGACAAAATTTTCTGTAGAAATAAAGTTTTGATAAAACTTTCTATAAAAATAAAATTTTGACAAAATTTTCTATAGAAATAAAATTTTGACAAAATTTTCGATAGAAATAAAATTTTGACAAAATTTTCGATAGAAATAAAATTTTCTATAGAAATAAAATTTTGACAAAATTTTCTATAGAAATAAAATTTTGACAAAATTTTCTATAGAAATAAAATTTTGGCAAAATTTTCTATAGAAATAAAATTTTGATAAAACTTTCCATAAAAATAAAATTTTGACAATCTTTTCTATAGAAATAAAATGTACACAAAATTGTCTATAGAAATAAAATTTTGACAAAATTTTTTGTAGAAATAAAATTTTGATAAAACTTTCTATAAAAATAAAATTTTGACAATCTTTTCTATAGAAATAAAATTTTGAAAAAATTTTCTATAGAAATAAAATTTTGACAAAATTTTCTATAGAAATAAAATTTTGACAAAATTTTCTATAGAAATAAAATGTTGACAAAATTTTCTATAGAAATGAAATTTTGACAAAATTTTCTATAGAAATAAAATTTTGACAAAATTTTCTATAGAAATAAAATTTTGACAAAATTTTCTATAGAAATAAAATTTTGGCAAAATTTTCTGTAGAAATAAAATTTTGATAAAACTTTCTATAAAAATAAAATTTTGACAATCTTTTCTATAGAAATAAAATTTTGACAAAATTTTCTATAGAAATAAATTTTTGACAAAATTTTCTATAGAAATAAAATTTTGACAAAATTTTCTATAGAAATAAAATTTTGACAAAATTTTTTATAGAAATAAAATTTTGGCAAAATTTTCTATAGAAATAAAATTTTGGCAAAATTTTCTATAGAAATAAAATTTTGACAAAATTTTCTGTAGAAATAAAATTTTGACAAAATTTTCTATAGAAATGAAATTTTGACAAAATTTCCTGTAGAAATAAAATTTTGACAAAACTTTCTATAGAAATAAAATTTTGACAATATTTTTCATAGAAATAAAATTTTGACAATATTTTGTATAGAAATAAAATTTTGACAAATTTTTTGTATAGAAATAAAATTTTGACAAAATTTTCTATAGAAATAAATTGTTTAAAAATTTTCTGTAGAAATAAAATTTTGACAAGATTTTCTATAGAAATAAAATTTTGACAAAATTTGCTATAGAAATAAAATTTTTACAAAATTTTCTCCAAAAAAAAGTAAAATTTTGACAAAATTGTCTATAGAACTAAAATTTTGACATAATTTTGTATAGAAATAAAATTTTTACAAAATTTTCTATAGAAATGAATTGTTTACAAAATTTTCTATAGAAATAAAATTTTGACAAAATTTTCTATAGAAATAAAATTTTGACAAGATTTTCTATAGAAATGAAATGTTGACAAAGTTTCCTATAGAAATAAAATTTTAACAAAATTTTCTATAGAAATAAAATTTTACCAAAATTTTCGATAGAAATAAAATTTTTACAAAATTTTTTATGTAAATAAAATTTTTACAAAATTTTTTATAGAATTAAAGTTTTGACAAAATTTTCTATAGAAATAAAATTGTGGCAAAATTTTCATTAGAAATTAAATTTTCACAATATTTTTCATAGAAATAAAATTGTTACAAAATTTTTTACAGAAATAAAATTTTGACAATCTTTTCTATACAAATACAATTTTGACAAAACTTTCTATAGAAATAAAATTTTGACAAAATTTTCTATAGAAATAAAATTTTGACAAAATTTTCTATAGAAATAAAATTTTGAAAAAAATGTCTATAGAAATAAAATCTTGACAAAATTTTGACCAAATTTTCTATTAAAATTAAATTTTGACAAAATTTTCAATAGAAATTTTAATAAAATTTTTGCAATATTTTCTATAGAAATATTTTTTTGTTTAAATAAGAATTTTTTTATTTGGGTAGGTTTTTGGTAAAATTGTCTCCAAATTTTGGTAGATTATTTTCGGTTCGAGTGGCAACCGTGTTTGTAATGCATTCAAACGCTTGTCTGAGACATTTAATCTTAAATGTTATAAAAAAGAATGCATTAATCAAAATTAGTATATGCGTACAATCCAATTTGAGACTGATTCAGTATAATTTCAAGAATGATATATATCATCCCCTCGCAACCATCTTGACACTTTTTTTATTGTGCCACAAATTGTTATTCATTTTACAGTTTTCTGCCACCTTTTTGCCATGTTGTGGCACTTTTTAATTAATACCAAAAACCTTAAGGGAAGGTAAGCTTCCAATAAGGCGAGTAAACATTTCTTGGAGTGTATGTATGAGATCTTTTGGTCATACAAAATTCAGAGTAGCCTCATCCAGTCTTGTGTCTTTTCAAACCATGTCGTACACAGGAACAGCTTGTGCGAATGGTATTAATAAAAATCTCTTGTAGTTTTTCTAATTAATAAAATCTCAAAAGGGCTATAAATTATATTTGGCCTTTTTTGCCATACAAGGAATAGACTCCACCTCTACCATGTTCCTTCCCTTATTTCCATCTCCATAGACTTTTGATTTTTGTTATTGATTCTATAAAAGAGGCCAAAGGAATTGGAATGGAATGTTAATGCTTTATTGTTTTAGGACTTTTGGTGGTCGATAGTTTTAATCCCCCCCATGCGAACCATCCCCCTCCCCCCCTCCTCGACCACTATTATCACTCACCGAAAAACAATTAGTTTAAGACCTTCAGATTATTTTGTCCTTTGTTGATGTTGTTGTCATTGGCCCATATCCATGTATAGTTAACCAAACTACGTAAATTAAGGGTAGCACTTTATCCCATCATATTAGTTATTTTTTTGTTTACAATGTTTCCCTCCTTTTTGCACGCGACAAATTTTCTACTTCAAAATGCACTTCGAGCCAATGTCAACCGTCGACCATCGTTTGGTTGGTGCCTTTGTGGTCAAACAAAAGAGGGGGACGAACGAAACCAGAATGTCACTTTTGTGGGTGCGGTTATAACGTTTAAAATAAAAGCACATGGGTGGGGGGATTGACCACAGTGATCTCGTTTTTGTTCTTCGTTTTGGCAAATATGTATTGGATTACATGTGAATTGGCCTTTTTGGTCAATTGCTCTTTGTTGAAAGGGGCAGGGGGAATTTAGTGTCTCGTGTAAAAAGGGAATAAACGGTAAAAATGGAATATCGATAAGTTCTAAAAACTAAAACTAGTCCGGGGGGAGATTATAATAACAATTAGCCCTCCACCTCAAAAATAAAGCACTAAAAAAAGTTAAACCCCTTCCCTTTGGTATTAATGTCCAATTACTAGAGACGTACAGTAGAAAAATTGCCTCAAATTTGCAAAATTGGCAAAATTTTCTATAGAAATAAATTTTTTAAATTTTGGCAAAATTTTCTATAGAAATAAAATTTTCTAAATTTTTCCAAAATTTTCTATAAAAAAATTAACAAAATTTTCTATTAAAAAAAACAAAAAATTTTCAACATTTTATATAACAAAAAAAAACAAAATTGACACAAAATGTTCTTGTCATTTTTTTCTATAGAAATATGATTTTGGCAAAATTTTCTATTTATAGAAATAAAATTTTCTATAAAAATAAAATTTTCTATTGAAATAAAATTTTCTAAATTTTGGCGAAATTTTCTACAGAAATAAAATGTTGGCAAATTTTTCTATAGAAATAAAATTTTGGCAAAATTTTCTATAGAAATAAAGTTTTCTAAATTTTGCCAAAATTTTCTATAGAAATAAAATTTTCTATAAAAATAAAATTTTCTATATTCTTTCAAAATTTTGGCAAATTTTTTTATAGAAATAAAATTTTGGGAAATTTTTCTATAGAAATAAAATTTTGGCAAATTTTTCTATAGAATTAAAATTTTCTAAAGGAAAAAAAAATTGGCAAAATTTTCTACAGAAATAAAATGCTGGGAAATTTTTCTATAGAAATAAAATGTTAGCAAAATTTTCTATAGAAATAAAATTTTTGGCAAAATTTTCTATAGAAATGAAATTTAGACAAAATTTTCTGGAGAATGTTGACCAAATTTTCTACAGAAATATTAGTTTGAAAAAATTTTCTAGAGAAATAAAATATTGACTAAATTTTCTGAAGATATACAGTTTTGGCAAAATTTTGAACAAAAACTTCAAAATACATTTTTTTTTTAAATTTGGTAGATTTTTGGTAAAATTTTCTTCAACTTGTGGTAGATTATTTTTTACACGAACGGCAACCGTGGTTGGAAATATTGTCTGCCCAAGAATTCAATACGGTCTTTAAGATATTTTCCGGATAATATTCCCCATTTCGTTTACCACAAGGTCGATAAATACGAGCGGTGATGGACCATCAGTCATTACGACGGGCCAAACCGTTACCAATGGCGGCGTTTAAGTTCTGGTGGCATAGTTTCGTCAAGCCATCAGAAAGTATTTCAGCGGTGGATTATGCCCTCTCAGAAATATTGGTGATATTTTTTTTTCTTCTTCGCTTCTCTAAGTGGTTGCAGGTCCGTTTCCATCGGTGCTCTGCAAGTTTCGACTAAACTTAGGTTGTTTGCATAAAAGTCCTGCAGTGTCCTTAATACTAGAAAATTCCTCTATCAAATGCATAAAATCGATTCTTTTAACCTTCCTAGTTTCGTTTTTAAAAATTTTTCAGACGGTCTTTGCATTCATTTCACAACTGCTCGAATTTGCTAAATATTTCAAAATTTTGCAGCTTAAATCAAACTCTAAAAATCCATGCTTAGAGCAGTCTAGTCTAGTATCTGGAAATATAAGCAATTTGTAGACAGACCCAAGGGGACCACAGACAAACAGTAGTCCACAAATAAACAAAAATTCTTGTCCAGCCGTAACATAAGGTTCAGTCACATTTTCTCTTTCAAAACTTGCCAAAAACAGTAGCCCGAAAGTGTGTGCCACACTAAAATAAAAACCCCAAAATCAAATAATTTTCTTTTTTTTCATAAAGCCAAGTATGCAGTATGGGGGAATTGAATGGGTAAGGGGTGGTGGAGGATCTGGTTGGCTAGAATACACAAACAAATACCAACTACTGCTATACCCCCTAATATAAACAAACATATAAATTATGTGACAAAAAAAAAAAATAATGGAAAAGAAAAAACAAAAACGAATATTTGGCATTGTTTATATTCCTTATTTAGACCAAATATTTAGCAATAACCAAACGACCATGCTACCATCCATCCATAATGCGCATACACTCAGCTACTACACCCTCAAAAAAATCGCCTCTGCACACAAAACAAGAAAATAACTTAGATCCACAGATTTTGACCTTCCTCTAGAGATTGATTCCGAGCCAGTAATGCGGGTTTTTTTTTAATAAAAACATTTTAGGGACCTACTAGCTTTAAATTTAGGACCAATAAAATTAAAATTAGGACACAGATCTCGTTTATGGAGTTTTCATTTTGTTTTGCGATATACCTAATAATACAACTATTTACGAACAAACAAATGTCACTTTAAAAATCCATTTTTTAACATATACATCAAAGTACAAAATGTTTTATTACCTAACAAAAAAAAAAAAAAAACTAAACTAAAGATATCAAAACCTCTGAATAAGTCTTAGCCTATAATTGAAACGTTTTAAAAAGCTTTTTGCAAAATTTTAATTTTGACAAAATTTTATTTCTATAAATAGTTTTGTCAAAATTATATTGCTATATAAATTTTTTGCAAAATTTTATTTCTATAGAAAATTTTATTTTTGTAGAAAATTTTTGCAAAATTTTATTTCTATAGAAAATTTGTGCAAAATTTTATTTCTATAGAAAATTTTGCAAAATTTTATTTTTGTAGAAAATAAAGTCAAAATTTTATTTCTATAGAATTTTTTTGCAAAATTTTATCTCTATGGAAAATTTTTGCAAAATTTTGTTAAAATTTTATTGCTATGGAAAATTTTGTTAAAATTTTACTTTTGTAGAAAAATTTTATTTCTATAGAAAATTTTGTCAACATTTTATTTCTATAGAAAATGAAGTCAGAGTTTTATTTCTATAGATTTTTTTAACTCTGATGTCTATAGAAAATGTTATTTCTCTAGAAAATTTTGTTAAATTTTATTTTTATAGAAAATTTTGTCAAAAGTTTATTTCTATAGAAAATTTTGTCAAAAGTTTATTACTATAGAAAATTATTGGAAAATGTTATTTCTATAGAACATTTTGTCAAATTTTTATTTCTATAGAAAATTTTATTCAAATTTTATTTCCATAAAAAATTTTTGTTAAAATTTTATTTCTATAGAAAATTTTGCTAAAATGTTATTGCCATGGAAAATTTTGTCATAATTTAATTTCTATAGATAATATTTTTTTCAAAATTTTATTTATATAAAAAATTTTGTCAAAATTTTATTTATATAAAAAATTTTGTCAAAATTTTATTTATATAGAAAATTTTGTTAAAATTTTATTTTGAAAAATTTGTGAAAATGTTATTTCTATAGACAAGTTTGTTAAAGTTTTTGTCAAAACTTTATTTCTATGGACAATTTTGTCCAAGTTTTATTTCTGAAGAAAATTTTATTAAAATTTTATTTCTATAGATTTTTTTTAAATTTTACTCCTATAGAAGTTTTTATCAAAATTTTATTTATATAGAAAATTTTGTCAAAATTTTATTTCTATAGAAAATGTAGTAAAAGGTTTATTTCGATTGATTTCATGTCTATTTCGATTGATTTCATGTCTATAAAAATTTTTATTACTTTAGAAAATTTTGTTAACATTGTATTTCTATAGAAAATATTTTTTCAAAATTTTATTTATATAGAAAATTTTGTCAAAATTTTATTTATATAGAAAATTTTGTTAAAATTTTATTTTGAAAATTTTGTGAAAATGTTATTTCTATAGAAAATTTTGTTAAAGTTTTTGTCAAAACTTTATTTCTATGGACAATTTTGTCCAAGTTTTATTTCTGTAGAAAATTTTGTTAAAATTTTATTTCTACAGATTTTTTTTTTGAAATTTTAATCCTATAGAAGTTTTTATCAAAATTTTATTTATATAGAAAATTTTGTCAAAATTTTATTTATATAGAAAATTTTGTCAAAATTTTATTTATATAGAAAATTTTGTTAAAATTTTATTGAAATTGAAAATTTTGTCAAAATTTTATTTCTATAGAAAATGGAGTCAAAGTTTTATTTCTATTGATTTTTTTTCAAATTTCATGTCTATAGAAAATTTTGTTAAAATTTTATTTCTATAGAAAATTTTATTCAAATTTTATTACCATAAAAAATGTTGATAAAATTTTATTTCTATACAAAATTTTGCTAAAATGTTATTGCAATGGAAAATTTTGTCATAATTAATTTTCTATAGAAAATATTTTTTCAAAATTTTATTTATATAGAAAATTTTGTCAAAATTTTATTTATATAGAAAATTTTGTCAAAATTTTATTTATATAGAAAATTTTGTTAAAATTTTATTTTGATAATTTTGTGAAAATGTTATTTCTATAGAAAATTTTGTTAAAATTTTATTTTGAAAATTTTGTGAAAATGTTATTTCTATAGAAATTTTTGTTAAAGTTTTTGTCAAAACTTTATTTCTATAGACAATTTTGTCCAAGTTTTATTTCTGTAGAAAATTTTGTTAAAATTTTATTTCTACAGATTTTTTTTTTTAATTTTAATCCTATAGAAGTTTTTATCAAAATTTTATTTATATAGAAAATTTTGTCAACATTTTATTTATATAGAAAATGAAGTTAAAGTTTTATTTCTATAGATTTTTTTTTTGTAAATTTCATGTCTATAGAAAATTTGGTAACATTTTATTTCTGTAGAAAATTTTGCTAAAACTTTATTTGTATAGAAAATTTTGTCAAAATTTTATTTCTATAGAAAATGAAGTCACAGTTTTATTTCTATTGATTTTTTTCAAATTTCATGTCCATAGAAAATTTTGTTAAGATTGTATTTCTATAGAAAATTTTGTCAACATTTTAATTCTATAGAAAATTTTGTTAAAATTTTATTGAAATAGAAAATTGTGACAAAATTTCATTTCTATAGAAAATGAAGTCAAATTTTATTTATATATAGAAAATTTTTTATATAGAAAATTTGATTTTGAAAAATTTGCGAAAATGTTATTTCTATAGAAAATTTTGTTAATGTTTTTGTCAAAACTTTATTTCTATAGACAATTTTGTCCAAGTTTTATATCTGTAGAAAATTTTGTTAAAATTTTATTTCTATAGATTTTTTTTTAAATTTTACTCCTATAGAAGTTTTTATCAAAATTTGATTTATATAGAAAATTTTGTTAACATTTTATTTATATAGAAAATGAAACTAAAGTTTTATTTCTATATTTTTTTTTAAATTTCATGTCTATAGAAATAAAAACTAATAAAATTTTGTTAACATTTTATTTCTGTAGAAAATTTTGCTAAAATTTTATTACTATAGAAAATTTTGTCAAAATTTTATTTCTATAGAAAATGAAGTCACACTTTTATTTCTATTGAATTTTTTTGTTTTTCAAATTTCATGTCTATAGAAAATTTTATTATTATAGAAAATTTTCTTAAAATTGTATTTCTATAGAAAATTTTGTCAACATTTTAATTCTATAGAAAATTTTGTTAAAATTTTATTGAAATAAAAAATTGTGACAAAATTGTATTTCTATAAAAAATGAAGTCAAAGTTTTATTTCTATTGAATTTTTGTTTTCAAATTTCATGTCTATAGAACATTTTATTGCTATAAAAAATTTTGTTAAAATTGTATTTCTATAGAAAATTTTGTCAACATTTTATTTCTATAGAAAATTTTATTTAATAAGAAAATTGTGACAAAATTTTATTTCTATAGAAAATTTTGTTTAAAATTTTATTTCTATAGAAAGTTTTTTTTTTAATTTTATTTCTATAGAATATTTTGTTAAAATTTTCTTGCTATAGAAAAGTTTGTCCAAATTTTAATTTTGTATAAAAATTTTATTTCTGTAGAAAATTTTATCAAAATTATATTTCTATAGAAATCCAGCAAGAAAAGCGTCGCCAAAAAAAGTAATGAAAATGTTCTTTTTGGATCCGGAAGTGGTGCAAAATTGACGCAGAAGCGATGAATTTAACATGGGCTTGTCATAGGACGGAAGTTCTCCATTTCAACAGCCGGTGCACTGAATTTACATCACTTCTTTAGGTGTGATCCGAATTCAATGTTTTGGATGTAAATTAAAAAATTCTGTGATACTTTGTCAAATAAATTATTTTTTATAATTTTTAATGGATTCTAACGCTTGTCTGAAACGTTTGACTTCAAATATTTTCAAACATTCACAATTTTTTCAGATTTAATTTAGCATTTTTTGTCCACAAAAATTGAATAACTTGTACCATTTTATGAATTTTTAAACTGTTTTTAACCAATTTGAAACAAAAAAAGTAAAAACTACCCATTAAAAATATGAAAAAAAATTGTTATAAAAAATTTAATAAAAAGAACTTGCTGTGTAGTTTAAATAAAGAATATCATTGGGAGTACATCTTCTGGAAGTGCTTTTAAAGTTGTGTCTTTGGAAGAACTTCCAAATTTTTTTTTGCTGGGAAATTAATGTACCTCTTAGGAATATTTGGAAAAATCTCTCAAAACATCAATAATTCTACCAATATAGAATTATATATATTCCTTTTTTGTTGAATTATACCAACTGTGGTACCAACGTGGTAGAGAACCATTAGCTCACACTTGATTCTTTCACTGGGTAACGTTGAAGTCTTTCGTTATCTCTGTCCGTAGCCATCTTTATCTTTTTTATCTCTCTCTCTCTCTCTCTCTGACGTTTCTAAACATTTATATATTTATATGAAATTTCTAAATAAATATATATGTTTGCATCCAAAGGTATTTTATTTAAGAAAATAATGTCCCGAATATAATTATTATGGTGTATACATTAACAGACATGTCCCAAATATGTTATACTAGTTTACGAACATAATATACTTGCATTTAAAAATAAAGTGCTAAAAATTTAGGTTCCAAACATATGAAGATTCCGCACCCAAACATATGAAACCGCGACAGTCTTTTTCGTCCGTGTAGTCTGCAATCACAGATGCAGGAGACATTTTCAGCATCATGATGAAGGTGACAAAGCCACAATCATGATGCTTGCTATAGCTAAACTTGTAGGCAAGAAGTGTGGAGTGGAGCCTGAAATGGGAGTCACTCTTGTGAAGGTGCCAAAAACATATGAAGGCAGAGAGGGAGAAGAGGTGCGTTTACCATGACTATCCTAGGAGACACCAATTCGCTTGGAAACCAAGGCCAAAAACTAATGTGAATTCACCATTTGAATACGTATGCATGCCATGGTTGTTGCCTTGCCTGCATTTTGTTGTTGATATAGTAGCTGATGCTCTCTTGCCTGCCTGCCTGCCCGGATTGCCTGCTACTCTCATGATGTATAATGCCACTCGATTTCTTCTTTTTTTTTGCAAAGGCGTAGTACCACTAGTCCTCTGGGTGTGCAGTTTATGGAAAAAGGTGTTCGGCGGGGGGAGATGTTCCGGAGGGGAAACATGTACTGGTAAACCAGACCATAACGGGAAACAATAAATGACATTTTTAACACTTGAGTTAGACATGAATAAGAGCAACAACTGTTTGCTCTAAAACTATAGAGACGACACACACACACACTCACCTAAGTGAAGCAATAACAAGAAACTCTGGCCTGTACCACATGACATACAGCCATGTGGAAATCTTTGGGTGTGTGCGTAAGTCATTATATAAGGATTTAATGGAGGGAAATTATTGTATATGATATATTTATTTTTCACAGCCAAATTTCATTATTTGCTCAACTAATTTTCCTCACACAAATCATTTTAGTGTTAAGCAGATCAAATGCGCATTTCACAGAATGTGAATGTGATGAGTGAAAATTTGTATTTGAATTTGTACAATGAAATGAAGATGTTTGGTACTGACTACTGTTTACATAGAGTTTTGAAGATCATCCGCATACATTCGTAATTTAGAATAAATCAAGGTATTCGTTCGCATAGATAATAAATAGTAAAGGTCATAAGATAAAACCATGTGGTATACCTTGCGAAACTGGTAGTTGTTTAGATTTATTCCGACCAAACGGAACACATTGCGGATCTATTACTGAGATATGATGACATTAGACGTGAATAGCACACCGAGAAGTGCTTAAATGATGATGAACAATTGTAACGTGGTTTTATCGTGGGCTAAAGTAGGCTAGTGGCCGTTCAGGATTATCTTTTAAGGGTCCACAAACCTTAAGCAATAACACACTATTTTATTCCTTTACTGGGATTTTATTAACAATTCTTATTGCGTGAACAATACAAGTGTGGATGAGAGCAAAGAGCGGGCAGGTGACGGTGATGAGACGGTGTGATGCTGACTGGTGAAGGTTATGGACAAAATAATACGGACTAGTGACTATGATGAGATGGTGGGATGCTGACGGTGTCGGGCCAACTGGTACTCGTGAACGGGGGTAGCGATGGTGTCATGCCGACTGGTGATAGTGAACAGTGTTGTCAGATTAGGAGATTTTTTCCCCAAACTGGGGCTTTTTTCTCGTGGTTGGGGATATTTTTTCACTTTGGGGATCTGGTGATTTGGCTGGGGATAATGTCTTTTCTGGGGATATTTCCACTTTCAATCACAGTATTAAATTTGTTATAGAAAGTGTAAAAGCGAATTACAATAACGTTTATGGGTTTTGGTAGATTTTGCAAAATATTCCCATCCGACTAAGAGGTAATTCACAAATTTTCTATATAAATAAAATTTTGACAAAATTTTCTATATAAAAAAAATTTGACAAAATTATCTATAGAAATGAAATTTCGATAATATTTGCTATAAAAATAAAATTTTTTTAAAATGTTCTATATATAAATAAAATTTTGACAATATTTGCTATAGAAATAAAATTTTGACACAATTTTCTATAGAAATAAAATTTTGTCAAAATTTTATTTCTATAGAAAATTATTATCAAAAAAAATTATTATCAAATATTATCAAAATATTATTTCTATAGAAAATTTTGTCAAAAATTATTTTTCTATAGAAAATTTTGTCAAAATTTTATTTCTATAGAAAATTTTGTCAAAATTTTATTTATATAGAAAATTTGTGAATTACCTATTAGTTAGAAATGTAATTATGACAAAATTTGCTGCCATAGAAATAAAATTTTGACTACATTTTCTATAGAGGTAAAATTGTGACAAAATTTTCTATACAAATAGAATTTTGACAACATTTGCTATAGAAAAAAAATTTTGGAAAAATTAAATATTGTCAAAATTTTATTTCTATAGAAAATTGTGTCAAAATTTTATTTCTATAGCAAATATTGTCAAAATTTTATTTCTATAGAAAATTTTAAAAAATTTTATTTTTATAGCAAATATTATCAAAATTTTATTTCTCTAGAAAATTTTGTCAAAAAAATTTTTTTTCTATAGAAAATTCTGTCAAAATTTTATTTCTATAGAAAATTTTGTCAAAATTTTATTTATATAGAAAATTTGTGAATTACCTATTAGTTAGAAATGTAATTATGACAAAAGTTGCTGCCATAGAAATAAAATTTTGACTACATTTTCTATAGAGGTAAAATTGTGACAAAATTTTCTATAGAAATAGAATTTTGACAACATTTGCTATCGAAAAAAATTTTGAGAAAATTAAATATTGTCAAAATTTTATTTGTATAGAAAATTAAAAAAAAATATATTTTTATAGCAAATATTATCAAAATTTTATTTCTACAGAAAATTTTGTCAAAAATTTTTTTCTATAGAAAATTTTGTCAAAATTTTATTTCTATAGAAAATTGTGTAAAAATTTTATATATATAGAAAATTTGTGAGTTACCTCTTAGTTAGAAATGTAATTACGACAAAATTTGCTGCCACAGAAATTTTGACTACATTTTCTATAGAGATAAAATTGTGACAAAATTTTCTATTGAAATAAAAATTTTGGGAAAATTTTCTATAGAAATAGAATTTTGAGAACATTTACTATAGAAAAAAAAAATTGAGAAAATTATCTAAAGAAATAAAATTTTGAGAAAATTTTCTATAGAAATAAATTTTGACAAAATTTCCTATAAATAAAATATTCACAAAATAATTTTTGCTTGGATTTTCTAAAATTTTTGGTAGATTATTTTTGGCTCGAATAGTATAACTTTCTGAAAAACAAACTCCGCAATTTTTATAGCAAAACACACATCGATTACAAGAAATGACAAGCTAACAGGCTTGCTGAAATCCTTACCTATTAAAGAATTCGATATTTTAAGATTGTTTTTATTTTTCATAGAATAAACTTTACATAATATGTTGGCTGATAAGTCCCCGGTCTAACAAAGAAAAACACATTTTTTGTCAAAATTTGTTTTTATTATATCAACATAGTTCCCTTCATGAGCGATACAACGATTATAACGACCTTCCAATTTTTTGATACCATTTTGGTAGTACTCCTTCGGTTTTGCCTCAAAATAGGCCTCAGTTTCGGCGATCACCTCTTCATTGCAGCCAAATTTTTTTCCCTGCGAGCATCCTTTTGAGGTCTGAGAAGTCGCTGGGGGCCAGATCTGGAGAATACGGTGGGTGGGGAAGCAATTCGAAGCCCAATTCATGAATTTTTGCCATTGTTCTCAATGACTTATGGCACGGTGCGTTGTCTTGGTGGAACAACGCTTTTTATACCCTTCACCACTACTGTGGTACAGGGTATAATAAGTTTGTGCTGTTGTATGTAACGCCAAGAAATAGTGGTCATAGACCCATCTTTTAGTATACCGATCGGCTTAGAATTAAATTCTGAGTCGATTTAGCGATGTCCGTCTGTCTGTCTGTCTGTCCGTCCGTCTGTCTGTATATGTAATTTTGTGCACAAAGTACAGCTCGCAATTTAAGTCCGATCGTCCTCAAATTTGGCAGAGGGCCGTTTCTTGGGACAGAGACAATCGTTATTGGTTTTGGAAAAAATCGGTTCAGATTTAGATATAGCTGCCATATATATTTATCCCCGATGTGGTCATAGTTAGCGTGTTTATCAACCGATTTTCTTGAAATACCGTACATCCAAATATTTTATGAAGGTCGAAAATCTTGCAAAATATCAGCCAAATCGGTTCAGATTTAGATATAGCTCCCATATATATCTTTCGCCCGATATGGACTTATATGGCCCCAGAAGCCAGAGTTTTGGCCCAATTTGGTTGAAAGTTTGCACTAGGAGTACAATTAGTTAAATAGTCATGTGTGCCAAATTTGAGTGAAATCGGTTCAGATTTAGATATAGCTCCCATATATATGTTTTTCTGATTTCGACAAAAATGGTAAAAATACCAACATTTTCCTTGTTAAATCACCACTGCTTAGTCGAAAAGTTGTAAAAATGACTCTAATTTTCCTAAACTTCTAATACATATATATCGAGCGATAAATCATAAATAAACTTTTGCGAAGTTTCCTTAAAATTGCTTCAGATTTAATTGTTTCCCATATTTTTTTACTACAATTGTGTTCCACTCTAGTGCATTAGTCAACTTAAATTTTGAGTCTATAGATTTTGTAAAAGTCTATCAAATTCTGTCCAAATCGAGTGATATTTAAATGTATGTATTTGGGACAAACCTTTATATATAGGATGTGATATGATATCGAAAATTTAGATCTACAAAGTGGTGCAGGGTATAATATAGTCGGCCCCGCCCAACTTTAGACTTTCCTACTTGTTTCTTCTTCATATGGGGCCGCTGTGCCGCGATTTCGACATTCAAACGCTCCAATAACGCCATATAATAGTCACTGTTGATGGTTTTTCCCTTCTCGAGATAATCGATAAAAATTATTCCATGCGCATCGCAAAAAACAGAGGTCATTACTTTGCCAGCGGACTTTTGTGTCTTTCCACGCTTCGGAGACGGTTCACCGGTCGCTGTCCACTCAGCCGACTGTCGATTGGACTCAGGAGTGTAGTGATGGAGCCATGTTTCATCCATTGTCACATATCGACGGAAAAACTCGGGTGTATTACGAGTTAACAGCTGCAAACACCGCTCAGAATCATTAACACGTTGTTGTTTTTGGTCAAATGTGAGCTCGCGCGGCACCCATTTTGCACAGAGCTTCCGCATATCCAAATATTGATGAGTGATATGGCCAACACGTTCCTTTCTTTAAGGCCTCTGCTATCTCGATCGACTTCATTTTATGGTCATTCAAAATCATTTTGTGTTTTTTTTATGTTTTCGTCGGTAACCACCTCTTTCGGGCGTCCACTGCGTTCACCGTCCTCCGTGCTCATTTCACCACGCTTGAATTTTGCATACCAATCAATTATTGTTGATTTCCTTGGGGCAGAGTCCGGAAACTCATTATCAAGCCAAGTTTTTGCTTCCACCGTATTTTTTCCCTTCAGAAAACAGTATTTTATCAAAACACGAAATTCCTTTTTTCCCATTTTTTCACAATAACAAAAGTTGCTTCACAAAAGACGCTCTATCTCACAAACTAATTGACTTACATACGTCAAATTTTGACACGAATCATTTGAAGCTTGGTACTATATATAAATAATATGCATTTAATACTAGCGACGCCATCTATGTTTCAGACCGGGGACTTATCAGCCAACCGTTACGTAAGCCTCAACGACTTAATCATAAACTGATGTTTCGGTGGTTGAAATGCAGAACTAAATTCCAGTGAATGGATTGCAGACCTAAGTCTCAGTGATGGAATTGAGGGAGGAAGAGTCAATAGTTTAATTAACTATCCAACGTTCAGTGCTTTAATTGTTTATCGAAGCTTCAATGTTCTATCTTCGTTAGTAATTCTGCGACTATCTTAGAAATAAATGGAACTAGTTCCTTATTATTACCATATGCTTTTTAACTTTGTAAAATACCTTTCATATTATGAATCTCTATTCTTCATAGAATTGTTATAAAATTCTTCTTTGAGCTTTGAATAAAGTCATTTATTGTGTCCTTTTCTTATCTAACACTATCTTCACAGAAAACAACATAATAAAATTTCTCATGTTTCCATCTAGAACATAACAATTGTTCCTTTCTTTGCACATTTTTCTTTTTTGTTTTATTGTCATACCATCAATGACTAGTTTTCATCTCTATTCCATTTTTTTCTATTCCACTCCCTTTTAAAATGGTCGAGGCAATTTGTTTGTCATTTCGTAGTTATGAAGTTGGATTATTTCAATTTTCGAAAGGAGTTATGTTATGTCTGCAAAACTACTTCCCAAACTGTAAAAGGGTTCTCTGATGATTTGTTCAAAATTGGCTTTTGAAGAGTAGTAGTACTGCCATAATAGTCTATAATAAAAACTGTGATATTGTCTTTGTCATCATTGTCATGACAAAGAGATAGAGAGAGAGACTGAGAGTCTGTGTGTGTATGCTTGTGTATATAAGAACAGCCCAGGACTAGACAAATCATAGGGCAAATTACCAAGTCCTAGGAGTCAATTCATATGTCTGTCTGCGATAAAATACCAATGGCCGTGTAGTTTTCTGAGCAAGGATGCTTTTCTATGGAATAGAAATCCATTTTAGGTATTCCCACTAAATCATAACATACATTGCAGGACATTCTTTCTCCATGAAAATATTCAGCTCTGATTTAGCATCCATACAAGTCATCCATACACCATTCTCCTTTCTATCACTGACACTATGTCCTTTTTCACACAAATGTCCTGGTGAAATTCTCAATTCCTCCCAATCTTGTACACAAAGGCTAAGATTTAATTCCAAACTTCCCTACCCACTATGGAAAGAAATCAATGGCTGTGATTGTCAGCTGTGTGAAGCTGTAAATAAAACAAAACCGTTTGTTATTTAACCAAAGTGAAATTTTTCTTTTCAGCAATTTTTAGTGGATTTGCTCTTTCTTTGCGGAATAAGATTAAAACTAGAAAAAATCGAACTATTCTTAGACACTAAATAAAAAAAAATAAAAACTAAAATTAATATATATGTCTTTCAAACTTTTTGCAGTATGATTCAAACTACGTTAAAAGTACTCTTACACTTAGAGTGGTTTTAAAACTACACCCATACTTTCGCATTTTAAAAATGATTTCAATCAGTCAGTTGATTCACGCTAAATTTTTGTATTTCTTAATGTAATTGAAATGTGATAGTTCAAAACAAAAAAATACTATCAAACTGTGATTATTTGTGATGTAACAGGAAGTTGTTGTGTTAAATTAATAAATCCTAAATATTAACTTGAACTAAACTAAATAAAATTAAAAGCGAAATAAAACTAAAATATGTGTCTTTCAAACTTTTTTTTTCAGTATGATTGAAACTACGTTAATTTCATACTTACATTTAACGTAGTTTTAAAACTATAATACGCACACTTTATTCTAGTAACACAGATTTAAACTAGTCATACCTTTTAAATATTCATATTCTCTTATTGAAGTCCAAATGTTATCGTTTAACAAAAAGGATTTCAATCTGTAAAGTGTAAAGCTATAATCCAAATTCATTTCCTACTATAACATTTTGTTATTTGTTCAAGGAATAAAACGCAGATCTTAAACCCAAATAAACTAATTTAAGAGAAAAAAAAAATAAAATTAACATAGGTTTCTTTCAAACTCTTCAGTGCGATTCAAACTACGTTAATTTTATTCTTACACTTAAAGTGGTTTTAAAACTGTACCCACACTTAATTCTATTGGTACAGATTTAAATCGGTCAGTTACTTCCCTTTAAAGTAAAAAAAAACAAAAAAATAAATAAATTAAATGTTGTGTCTTTCAAACTTTTTCCAATATGATTCAAATTGTTTTAACTTTATATATAAAAGTAAAGTACACCCGATTTTACCGACATTTGGTCATAGTCAGCATAAAGTAAACAGACTGTAAACAATCTCACAGCAGATTAAACACGAAATTGATTGAGATGGCTATCTGGAGAATTCAGATCTGGTACCTCCAGGTACTTGAACAGTGACCTCTCACTTCTGAACTCAGCAGATCAAGATGAATACCACTAGTTTATTTAGAGTTGGTTTTCAACTACGCTCTCAATTTGTATACAGGTTTAAAACAGTCACTTTCATTTTTTCTTATTGCAGTCCATAATGTTATAATAAAACAAAGAGACTATCAAACTGTAATTGTTTGCTATAGATCAAATTAATCTCATACTATAACTGGGTGTTATTGTGTTCAATGAATAAATCCCTGGTATTAAATTTGTTAAAATTATAACTAAATAGAAATTAAACAAAATTTATGTATGCCTATATATATTTTTCAAACTAAAGCATTATGATTCAAACTGTTGTAATTTTATATAAACATTTCGTGGTTGGTTTTTAAACTACAGCCATTCTCTGATAACACAGGTTTAAATCTACTCACACACAAAAATTTTTTTGTGGTTCAATCACGAAACTAATTGATCCAATTAATTTTTTAATTGAAATGTCTTCAAACACAGAAATGATAGTATCAATTAAAAAATTATTTGAAGGTCAATTAAAAAATTAATTGATCCAATTAAAAAAATAATTGATACTATTAATTTTTGTGATTGATTTTTGTTTCAATTAAAAAATTTGTTGAATCAATTAAATTTTTAATTGAATATTTTTTAAAACTCAATTAAAATTTTAATTGGAAAAATTTCCGTGAATTTTTTTTCTGTGCTGATAATTGATTCACTTTAAAGTTTTAAGTTCCCTCATTGAAATCTAAGTGATATAGCCGAAGACTTTCAAACTGTGATAGGGCAACTAAAAATCTTTTATTACTATATTAAACGTTGTTGCTGGTTGAATTCCGATATTAAATTAAACTGAATTTAGTTATTTTCAATTAATAGTAAGAACAAACATACAATTAAAATAATGTTTTTGTTTTTAAACTTTCTTCAGTACGAATCAAACTGTGCTATTTTTGTTACTTACAATTACAGTGGTTTTTAAACTACACACACCCAAAGGTCTTTTGATACAAATTGGTATTAGACTAGTGATAGTTGATTGATTTAAAAAAAATGTATTCCCTTATTGAAATCCGTAAGTTATAGTTAAAAAAAAACTATCAAACTGTAATTGCTTGTTGTCTAGGCTCATACAAGGAATAATAGAATAATATATAGAATATAGTCTGTGTATTAAGTTGAAATATATTTAATTATTTTAAATTAAAGGTCAGGATAAACATAAAATTTAAATTAAAATCTGTGCTTTTGAGACTTTTTCAGTATAATTCAAACTTTGCTAGCTTTATACTTACAATTACAATAGTCTGTATATATAGTCTATGTATTAATTTGAAATATATTTAATTATTTTAAATTAAAGTTCAAGATAAACATAAAATTTAAATTAAAATCTATGGTGTTTAAACTTTTTCAGTATAATTCAAACTTTGCTAGCTTTATACTTACAATTACAATGGTCTGTAAGCTACACCCACAATTTAGTCTCTTAATACACATTGAAATTAGTCTAGTGATAGTTTATTGATTTTAAAAATCCATATTCTCTCATTGATCCTAACCAACAACAAAGACTATCAAACTGCGATTGCTTGTTGCCTGGGCTCATATAAGGAATAATAGAAAATATGGAATTAATTCAAGTTATTAAGTTAAACTAAGTTTATTTATTTTAAATTAAAGGTCAGGATAAACATAACATTTAAAAATCTATGGTGTTTAAACTTTTTCAGTATAATTCAAACTTTGCTAGCTTTATACTTACAATTACAATGGTCTGTAAACTACATCCACAATTTAGTCTCTTAATACACATTGAAATTAGTCTACTGATAGTTAATTGATTTTAAAAATCCATATGCTCTCATTGATCCTAACCAACAACAAAGACTATCAAACTGTGATTGCTTGTTGTCTGGGCTCATATAAGGAATAATAGAAAATATGGAATAAATTCAAGTTATTAAGTTAAACTAAGTTTATTTATTTTAAATGAAAGGTCAGGATAAACATAAAATTTAAATTAAAATCTGTGCTGTTGAAACTTTTTCAGTATAATTCAAACTTTGCTAACAATTACAATGGTCTGTAACCTACATCCACAATTTAGTCTCTTAATACACATTGAAATTAGTCTAGTGATAGTTAATTGATTTTAAAAATCCATATTCTCTCATTGATCCTAACCAACAATAAAGACTATCAAACTGTAATTGCTTGTTGTCTAGGCTCATATAAGGAATAATTGAAAATATGGAATAAATTCAAGTTATTAAGTTAAACTAAGTTTATTTATTTTAAATTAAAGCTAAGAATAAACATAAAATTTAAATTAAAATTAAAATTAAAATAAGTGATTTTTAAACTTTTTCAGTACAATTCAAACTATACATAGAATTTGAATGGTTTTGAAATTACACCCACACTTTAGTCTCTTAACAAAGATTTCAATGAGTCTAGTGATAATTGATAATCACTTTAAACTATTGTTTCATTGAAATCCTATAGTCCAACAAAAAGACTATCAAACTGTGATTGTTTGTTGGGTAAAGCTATAAATATAAGTCATTTCATACTCGTTCACGTTGTTATGTGATTTAACTTTTCTGTTGCTTTGTATCAACAAAAGTTTCATTCATATTTTTTTTATTTCTGTTATCCTTTGTTGGTTTGCCGCTTGTGGTCCCTTGGACTGTTTTATTTTTCGGTCAAATTCACCCAAATCGAAATAAAAAGGTAACGGGCAAAATAAATTTGTCATCAATTGTAGACATTTGGTCGTAGTCAGCAGACTTGGACTATGGTCTGGCTGTGCGGTTGTTGACCAGATTTTTATATCGGTTCGGCTGTTTTTTTTTTGTGAGAAGACATCGCTTAAGGTGTGTCCTTTATGTTCAATTCCGGTTCGAGGTCAGTTGTGTGTCATGTTTGTGTACATTATTATTAGTTCCCTTGGAATCATTCGTTGTAACAATATTGGGCTCACGTTGCCATTTGTGTTATTGTCGTTTAGGAAGCAGGAAAGGTGATTGAATTATTACTGACTACTGGCGATGTGGCGCTGCCGTAAGTTGTACATTGTTTAGGTTTTCTTCGTTGGTCTCTCCTACATGGTATCATTATAGAAGAAGTCATAAATAAAATTTTTGCGACATTTTCCTCTATTGGCCCACACTTCCTAGTCTTAGGGTGTGGGCTGGGAAAGCCATTTAGAAAATCCGTTACTGTTGCGAAAAGTCGTTAAGGGTACTGTTTTCCATCCATATGGATTAGAAATGTGTCGATATTTTTCACTCTTCAGAAATCATAAAAATGACATTAGGAGGTTGTGAGGAGAAAGTTTTCACCAGTTGGTTCAACACTTGCAGCATTTATTAATAAATGTTGAGAGTAACATTTTATCATAAAATATGACATTTAAAGTAGGAAAATATTGATCACTTTAGTCTGGAAGAAAATGGGAAGTAGGAGGTTATGGGGATTTTATGATACCCTATAGAAATTCTAAAAGAATTTTTCACATTTCCAAGGGTTATAGTTGGGCCAAATTTTAAGAAGACTTGTTACATGATGGAAATATGATTTGGCATCTACACTAAAAAAACGTTTAATTGTATCCAAAGATTTTGATCTTCCTTAAGGACCTTATTGATTCCTAGCCAAAGATGTGGCTTTAAATCCAGTATAGAAATAAAATTTTAACAAAATTTTCTATAGAAATAAAATGTTGACAAAATTTTGTATAGAAATAAAATTTTGACAAAATTTTCTATAGAAATAAAATGTTGACAAAATTTTCTATAGAAATAAAATTTTGACAACATTTTCTAGGGAAATAAAATTTTGATAAAAATTTCTATGGAAATAAAATTTTGACAACATTTTCTATGGAAAAAATGTTGATAAAATTTTCTATGGAAATAACATTATGACAAAATTTTCTATAGAACTAAAATTTGGACAAAATTTTCTATAGAAATAAAATTTTTACAAAATTTTCTATAGAAATTGAATTCTGACAAGATTTTCTATTGAAATAAAATTTTGACAAAATTTTCTATAGAAATAAAATTTTGACCAAATTTTCAATGGAAATAAAATTTTGACAAACTTTTCTATAGAAATAAATTTTTTAAAAAATTTTCTATAGTAATACAATTTTCTATAGAAATAGTAATAATTTTATTACAATTTTTTTTTTATAAAAATATAACTTGGAGAAAATGTTCTATAGAAATAAAATTTTGACAAAATTTTCTATAGAAATAAAATTTTGGCAAAAATTTCTATAGAAATAAAATTTTGACAAAATTTTTAATAGAAATAAAATTTTTGGCAAAATTTTCTATAAGAATAAATATTTGACAAAATTTTCTATACAAATACAAGTTTGACAAAATTTTCTATAGACATAAAATTTTGACAAAGTTTTCTGTACAAATAGAATATTGACAAAATTTTCTATGGAAATAAAATTTTGACACAATTTTCTATGGAAATATAATTTTGACAAAATTTTCTATGGAAATAAAATTGTGACAAAATTTTCTAAGAAAATAAAATTTTGAAAAAATTTTCTATGGAAATAATATTTTGAAATAATTTTCTATGGAAATAAAATTTTGACAAAATTTTCTATGGAAATAAAATTTTGACAAAATTTTCTATAAAACTAAAATTATGACAAAATTTTCTATGGAAATAAAATTTTGACAAAATTTTCTATGGAAATAAAATTTTGACAGAATTTTCTATAGAAATAAAATTTTGACAAAATTTTCTATAGATATACAATTTTGACAGAATTGTCTATAGAAATAAAATTTTGAGAAAACTTTCAATAGAAATAAATTGTTACAAAATTTTCAATAGAAATAAACTGTTTACAAAATTTTGAATGGAATAAAATTTTTACAAATTTTTCAATAGAAATAAAATGTTGACAAAATTTTCTATGGAAATAAAATTTTGACAAAATTTTCTATGAAAATAAAATTTTGACAAAATTTTCTATGGAAATAATATTTTGAAATAATTTTCCATGGAAATAAAATTTTGACAAAATTTTCTATGGAAATAAAATTTTGACAAAATTTTCTATAAATCCAAAATTATAACAAAATTTTCTATAGAAATAAAAATTTGACAAAATTTTCTATAAAATAAAATTTTTACAAAATTTTCTATAGAAATAAAATTTTGACAAAATTTTCTATGGAAATAAAATTTTGACAAAATTTTCTATAGGAATAAAATTTTGACAAAATTTTCTATAGAAATACAATTTTTACAAAATTTTCTATAGAAATAAAATTTAGACAAAATTTTGTATACAAATAAAACATTGACAAATTTTCTATAGAAATAAGAGTTTGACAAAATTTTCTATAGAAATAAAAGTTTGACAAAATTTTCCATAGAAATAAAATTTGGCACATTTTTCTATAGAAATAAAATGTTGACAAAATTTTCTATGGAAATAAAATTTTGTCCAAATTTTCTTTAGAAATAAAAATTTGACAAAATTTTTTATAAAATAAAATTTTTACAAAATATTCTATAGAAATAAAATTTTGACAAAATTTTCTATAGAAATAAAATTTTGGCAAAATTTTCTATAGAAATAAAATTTTGGCAAAATTTTCTATAGAAATAAAATTTTGGCAAAATTTTCTATAGAAATAAAATTTTGGCAGAATTTGTTATAGAAAAACAATTTTGATAAAATTTTCTATTGAAACAAATTTGACAGAATTTTCTCTGAAAATAAAATTTTGACAAAATTTTCTATAGAAAAAAAAATTGCAAAAATTTTCTATAGAAATAAAATTTTGACAAAATTTTCTATAGAAATTAAACTTGGCACATTTTCTATAGAAATAAAATTTTGTAAAAAATTTCTTTAAAAATAAAAATTTGACAAATTTTTCTATAGAAATAAAAATTTGACCAAATTTTCTATAAAATAAAATTTTTACAAAATTTTCTATAGAAATAAAATGTTTACAAAATTTTCTATAGAAATACAATTTTGACAAAATTTTGTATAGAAATAAAAGTTTGACAAAATTTTCTATATAAATAAAATTTTGACAATATTTTCTATAGAAATAAAATTTTGTATAAAAATAAAATTTTGACAAAATTTTCAATAGGAATAAAATTGTAACAAAATTTTCTATAGAAATAAAATTTTGTCAAAATTTTCTTTAGAAATAAAAATTTGACAAATTTTTCTATAGAAATAAAAATTTGACAAAATTTTCTATAAAATAAAATTTTCTATAGAAAAAATTTTCTTTTTTTATGATTTTTTATCTCATAATCTCGGCAGTAGGTCTATAAATTAAACTTGATATTGTTGGTTTCTTGTTTTTTTTTCTTTCCGATATTTCGGTTGACTTCGTCAGAACCGTTTTCAAGGCTACAAATTACAAAATTGTACAAAAATTAATTACAAAATTCACAAAATAAAATGAAACTATCTATTGTACTTTACATTTTCTCCGCTGTCTGTTTTTCTACTGGTGATTACTTTCTCTTGTGTTTTTGTATCGTATGCCGATATATTCTCGCGCAGTTCTCAATATCTTTCTTATAATTTATTCTCTCGTTAATTGGAGTGTTAATGATGTGTAACATCTCCAGAGTAAAACTTCGTCTGTAGTTGTTTTCCTTGCTTAGGATTTCTACGTCGTTTAAGTTAGGTTTGTGACCAGTCAAAGTACAGTGGGCCGTAAGTGCTGTTTTTTGTTCCATTGGCTTGTCTGTTGTTTTTAAATCCGATTTATGTGAAGACAATCTTGTTTTTAATTTTGTCATTGTTGTACCAATATATGTCTTTTCTATAGAAATTTCCTATAGAAATAAAATTTTGACAATATTTTCTATAGAAATAACATCTTGACAAAATTTTCTATAGAAATAAAATTTTGACAAAATTTTGTATAGAAATAAAATTTTGACAAAATTTTCTATAGAAATAAAATTATAACAAAATTTTATACAGAAATAAAAATTTGGAAAATGAAAATTATTTTGTTTGGTAGATTATTTATGGCTCAAGTGTCAACCATGCCACCGTGGACTTATTTTTTATAGCCGAGTCCGAACGGCGTTCCACATTGCAGTGAAACCACTTAGAGAAGCTTTGAAACACTCAGAAATGTCACCAGCATTACTGAGAGCGGATAATCCACATCCGTCATTCGGAGGGCTCTCTTTATATTAGACTCTTGTGACCAGAACTAATAGCCCTCATGGAATAGTTCTGCCCTGGTTACGGGGTATATCCATTTCCCTTAGTGTATAAAATAATTTAAAAATTTTATTTACATTTCATAAATACAAAGGATGTAATTTAATCCTCAATTCTAGGTATTTGAAATTTCGTTAGAAAAATGTTTTCTAAAAATATAAAATCTTCATTATTATTTGTTTATGTTTTCCCAGAAAAATTTTTTTCCAGGAATACCACATTTAAAGCTTTTGCAAAATCGATTCCTTCTATATGTGAGGTTTTAAATATGGGAAAATCAATTTTCCAAGCAAAGTGATATTACCACACCACAATTTCATTTGGATTATTCATCATCTTCCGTTTTGCTGTCTCCAATGTTTTTGTTTCGAAAATGTCCCAAGGAAATTATAAAATAATATTTTTTGTTGCTCTCTAAAGAAAATCCATAGATAAAATTTAATTAAATGCAAATTAATTTGCATGATTTAGCAGGCTATCTCTAGACACATAGGAAGCTATAATCGAAATTGGGTATAGGAGGAGATTTTAAGAAACAATAATAATAACTTTGTAGGACATTGCATAATTTACTGTCCATATGAGAAAAATATTTACACAGGGGAAAAAAAAACAAAAATGTTTGGAAACAGTACAAAAAATATGCGGCTTTTATAGTTTACATCAAGCTATAAATGCATGGTCCAAGAAAGGCTTAATTGTGGCCTTTGAGAATTTCGAAGGAATGTCTCAAAATTTGTCACGCAATAAAAGGTGGCACACTTATATTAAAAAGTGGCATAAAAAGTGATAAACTTTTTTTTACCACAAAAAAAAAAATATATGAATTAGATACACTTACATTATCTTTTCAATATAGAATATATCTAGATCTACAGTGTGGCTGATATGTATTGCAACCTCTTCTGACCGCTAATATATTTTTTCCCAGGGACAGTTAATTTTTTTATTTACAAGCTTATAAAAGCATTTTGATCTCTTGCATTTAGAACTAAAATTATTCGTGATGACATTCAAGTATGATTGCTTTAAATTTGGCTGAAAACCACAAGTGGCAACATTTCAATGTTACCGTGATACTGGTAATGGATACTGGCCCAAAAGTGGACGAAAACACGGTAACACGAACAAAAATGATCCCAAGGCCAAATTTGATCGAAATCCACATCCACATGGGTGAAAACTGAGTTCTAAATTTACAAGAGCCCACCGTCGCACAAAAACGACGAATTTACTTGCCAAAGTTGTCAGCTGACAATTTATATAGATCAGAACTCAAGCGTGCCGCCAATGGTAATGGCGTGGTCTTCCGTAACGGCCGATTATCGCTCACCGCCAACCAAGAATAGCTTCAAAATGAGTTTCTCGCTTCATTTCTACCATTCAATGGCCACTGCAACATCTCTGGATTTCAATCCGTTGAATTTTTACGCCTGGTTGGCACTAAAAATATCGAAATGCCGATCATTTCAAGACGACGATTCGCTGTGAATGGGTCAAAATACGGCAGAATCACTTTTCGTGCAGCATGTGATGGGATTATCGATCGTTTGAAGGCCATAATTTGTGCCAAAGGTAGCCATTTTAAAACAATCTAAACTGATGCTTAAAAGCGATGTTATTTCCGACATTTGTTTTGAAAAATAATAAAAACAAGTAAGGAAAGTCTAAAGTCGGGCGGGGCCGACTATATTATACCCTGCACCACTTTGTAGATCTAAATTTTCGATACCATATCACATCTGTCAAATGTGTTGGGTGCTATATATAAAGGTTTGTCCCAAATAAATACATTTAAATATAACTCGATCTGGACGGAATTTGATAGACTTCTACAAAATCTATAGACTCAAAATGTAAGTCGGCTAACGCACTAGGGTGGAACACAATGTTAGTAAAAACATATGGGAAACATTTAAATCTGAAGCAATTTTAAGGAAACTTAGCAAAAGTTTATTTATGATTTATCGCTCGATATATATGTATTAGAAGTTTAGGAAAATTAGAGTCATTTTTACAACTTTTCGACTAAGCAGTGGCGATTTAACAAGGAAAATGTTGGTATTTTGACCATTTTTGTCGAAATCAGAAAAACATATATATGGGAGCTATTTCTAAATCTGAACCGATGTCAACCAAATTTGGCACGCATAGCTCCAATGCTAATTCTACTCCCTGTGCAAAATTTCAACCAAATCGGAGTAAAAAATTTGCCTCTGTGGTCATATGAGTGTAAATCGGGCGAAAGCTATACATTGGAGCTATATCTAAATCTCAACCGATTTCAACCAAATTTGGCACGCATAGCTACAATGCTAATTCTACTTCCTGTGCAAAATTTCAACTAAATCGGAGTAAAAAATTGGCCTCTGTGGTCATATGAGTGTAAATCGTGCGAAAGCTATATATGGGAGATATATCTAAATCTGAACCGATTTTAACCAAATTTGGCACGCATAGCTACAATGCTAATTCTACTCCCTGTGCAAAATTTCAACTAAATCGGAGCAAGAAATTGGCCTCTGTGGTCATATGAGTGTAAATCGGGCGAAAGCTATATATTGGAGCTATATCTAAATCTCAACCGATTTCAACCAAATTTGGCACGCATGACAACAATGCTAATTCTACTCCCTGTGCAAAATTTCAACTAATTCTACTCCCTGTGCAAAATTTCAACTAAATCGGAGCAAAGTATTGGCCTCTGTGGTCATATGAGTGTAAATCGGCCGAAAGCTATATATTGGAGCTATATCTAAATCTGAACCAATTTCTTCCAAAATCAATAGGGATCTATTCTGAACCAAAACACATACTTGTGCCAAATTTGAAGTCGATTGGACTAAAACTGCGACCTAGACTTGGATTACAAAAATGTGTTTACGGACAGACGGACATGGCTATATCGACTCAAGAGCCCACCCTGAGCATTTTTGCTAAAGACACCCTGTGTCTAACTCGTCTCCTTCTGGGTGTTGCAAACATATGCACTAACTTATAATACCCTGTTCCACAGTGTGGCGCAGGGTATAAAAATTTCCATTGAATTGTGTCAATGTGCTTTTGAATGATGATCTTAACACGATTATAAACTTCCTTCATTATCCTTTAAAAATTCAAATCTATGTTGGAGGATAAATCTAATTCAACCCGAAATATCAATTTTTATTCGGAATCTAAAACCAAATAAATTTCCATGGTCTTCGTTGGTCCCAGCATACATTGTTATCTACATCATGAAAATATTCCATATAATCCATTAAATCTATGGCAATTGCAAATAATTCATGATAGATTGAATCTTCCTCTCCAAAATTTCCCACATCATCGATTATCACCATTTAATATTTCACGAAAATTTGATTTCATCTTTCCCAACAATGGGGTCTCAGTTGGTCGAAAATTTAATGCTACATAGCAACACAAATTGGTTTAACTTGGAAATTCAATATGACCACAAGATTTCCAAGGGAAATTATCAAATATAATACAGGCAAACGCACACACACACAAACACATGCTTGTATACACTCAAAGTCATATGTATTCTATATTGAATTATCCTTATAAAGATGCGTAGATGAAAACTCATAGACGTCCGTGTATGTGTATGTATTGACCACAAAATTCATACACAATTCTCAACATGCTGACTTATATGCAATCACACAAGCGAAACATGACCATTTACACGAAGAAACTTGAAATATAGATAGGCAAAGAACCACACGCACTGGTATAGACACTCGCACAAACACACACACACTCGCACACACATGCCACATTTATTACGGATGTCATTAATTTATCTTAAGTTGGCAGTTACCCTCACACCGCTATCATCACTGTACCACCATCACCATTCAGTAGCTAAAACAGAAATCCTGGTGGTGGTGAAGACCAGCCATTCCATACTTAACCGCCTCCCCGCTTCCACCCATAATGCTGACCAAAAATTCGTATAGATTTTTGATTTATTTATTATCGGTAGATTGGTTTAGTGGCATACACCCGGAACTGAAGGGGGCGAAATGAAAGCGATTCGATAAGGAGGGAAAAGAAACCGGCTGTATGTCCTTTAGGACATATCATGCGTCAGCTTGGTTTCATTATGTCCAGTCTGTGGAATTAGAAATTTCAAAATCATAATTTACCAAACATTATCTAAACATCGTTCGTCTAGAATATTGAGGTTCTTCTAGGATATTGTGGGCCTTAAATTCATTGATTCATTGTATGCATAATCAATGAAGCTCCAAATCAAATCCATCTGTGTTGCTTCTGTCTCGTCTGTGGGAAATCCTTAAAGGACAAGCCACATGGTTTGGTCATGAAAAGTGTGTGTTTATTAAATATTTCCATTATTATGATTATTTGAATTTGCCAGTTGATAAAAATAAATTGGTCTCTGTCTCTTGGAATACACAGAAAAAAAAAATATAACATTATAAAATAAAATAACAATATGTGAATAACATACGTATTAAAATAAAGTAAAATTCAAAAGCACATTGAAATTGAAATTAGCATTCAAATTAAAATTAGAACTTAAATTAAAATTTAAACATAAATTAAAATCAAAAGATGAAAGTACATAAAAAAAATTAAATTAAAATTAACAAATACATTTAAAATTTTTATTAAAATTGGGGACTTTGGGAAAATGTGTCCCAAAACACAAAAGAAAAAGGACCACAAATATGGGGCTACGTATAATGAATATGAGCCTCTGAAAAAAGCCCAAACAATATAACTGAAGCATGACAATTATCTTTAAAAATTATAGATCACCGTCTGAAAGTGACCCCTAACCACGGTTGCCACTCGAGCTACCCAAACTAATCTAGCAATATTTTATTTCTATAGAAAGTTTTATCAAAATTTTACTTCTATAGAACATTTTGACAAAATTTTATATCTATAGAAAATTTTGTCAAAATTTTATTTCTATAGAACATTTTGTCAAAATCATAGAAAATTTTAGCAAAATTTTATTTCCATAAAAATTTTATTCAAAATTTTATTTCTATAATAAAGTTTTGCAAAACTGTATTTCTTTAGAAAATTTTATCAAAATTTTATTTCTATAGAAAATTTTATGAATTTTTTTTTATAGAAAAGTTTGTCAAAATTTTATTTCTATAGAAATTTTTTTTCAAAATTTTATTTCTATAGAAAATGTGGTCAAAATTTTATTTCTATAGAAATTTTATTAAAAATTTTATTTCTATAGAAAGTTATGCAAAACTGTATTCCTTTGGAAAATTTTATCAACATTTTATTTCTACAGAAAGTTTTGTAAAAATTTGATTTCTATAAAAGATTTTGTGAAAATGTTATTTCTATAGAAAATTTTGTGAAAATTTTATTTCTATAGAAAATTGTGTCAAAATTTTATTTCAATAGAAAATTTTGCCAAATTTTATTTCTATAGAAAATTATTTCAAATTTTATTTCAATAGAAAAATTTATCATAATTTTATTTCTATAGAAAATTTTATCAAAATTTTATCTCTATAGAAAATGTTGGCAAATGTTATCTCCATATGAAATGCTGGCAAACTTTTATTTCTATGGAAAATTTTATCAACATTTTATTTCTATAGAATATTTTGTCAAAATTTTATTTCTGTAGAAAATTTTGGCAAAATTTTATTTCTATAGAAAATTTTGTCAAAATTTTACTTCTATAGAAAATTTTATTTCTATAGAAAATTTTATTTCTATAGAAAATTTTGTCAAAATTTTATTTGTATAGAAATTTTTTTTCAAAATTTTATTTCTATAGAAAATTTTGACAAAATTTTATATCTATAGAAAATTTTATCAAAATTTTATTGCTATAGAAAATTTTGTCAAAATTTTATTTCTATAGAAAATTTTGGCAAAATTTTATATCTATAGAAAATTTTGTCAAAAATTTTATTTCTATAGAAAATTTTGTCAAAATTTTATTTCTATAGAAAATTTTGTCAAAATCTTATTTTTATAGAAAATTTTGTCAAAATTTTATTTCTATAGAAAATTCTGTCCAAATTTTAATTCTATAGAAGATTTTGTCAAAATTTTATTTTTATTGAAAATTTTGTTTCTATAGAAAACTTTATATCTATAGAAAATTTTGTCCACATTGTCAATTTTTTTTTCTATAGAAAATTTTGTCAAAATTGTATGTCTATAGAAATTTTTGTCAAAATTTTATTTCTATAGATAATTTTATTAAAAATGTTTTTTTCTGTAGAAAATTTTGTCAAAATTTTATTTCTATAGAAACTTTTGTCAAAAATTTTATTTCTACAGAAAGTTTTGTCAAAATTGTATTTGTATAGAAAATTTTGTCTAAATCTTATTTTTATAGAAAATTTTGTCAAAATTTTATTTCAGTAGAAAATTCTGTCTAAATTTTATTTCTATAGAAAATTTTGTCAAAATTGTATTTCTATAGAAAATGTTGTCAACATTTTATTTTTATAGACAATTTTGTGAAAATTTAATTTCAGTAGAAAATTTTTTCAAAATCTTATTTTTATAGAAAATTTTATTTCAGTAGAAAATTTTGTCAAAATATTATTTAGTTGTGTTTTGTTATTGTTGGTTTTGTTCTTTAAGCATTGTTGTTGTTTTCTATCTCAGCTTAAAACCATACATTGACTAAACTACAAGTGTAGCTTAACCAACAGAGGAAAAGAATGTTTGTCAAATTCAGAATTACCACATTCCTCATCAGCATCCTCAACAAAATTTTATTTTTATAAAAAATTCTGTAAAAATTTTAATTCTATAGAAGATTTTGTCAAAATTTTATTATTATTGAAAATATGTTAAAACTTTATTTCTATAGAAAACTTTATATCTGAAGAAAATTTTGTCAAAATTTTATTTCTATAGAAAATTTTGTCAAAATTGTATATCTATAGAAAATTTTGTCAAAATTTTGTTTCTAAGCAAATGTTGTCAAAATTTTATTCCTATAGATAATTTTACTAAAAATTTTATTTCTATAGAAAATGTTGTCAAAATTTTATTTCTATAGGAACTTTTGTCAAAAATGTTATTTCTACAGAAAATTTTGTCAAAATTTTATTTGTATAGAAAATTTTGTCAAAATCTAATTTTTATAGAAAATTTTGTCAAAATTTTATTTCAGTAGAAAATGTTGTCAAAATTTTTATTTCTATAGAAAATGTTGTCAAAAATTTTTTCTATAGAAAATTTTGTTAGATTTTATATTTCAATAGAGATTTTGTCTAAATCTAATTATACAATTATTTTTCGAGCTTTATGGACAGATATAGATTAAGGAACATGGTTAATAGAGCCATTGAAAAGAAAACGCCAGATACAAATCTATACACGCCTGGACTGTACATGTTTCGGTTCGGGCGAATGAACCTTTCCACAGCCTTTAGTATAGATCTGGCTGGGAGAGATAACTCAATTTTGGGCCCTTTATGCTAACTCCCTATGGAGAAAACATTTGGGAAATTTCCTCTTACAAATTGAATCATCTTTTCTCCCACTGTACATCATCTTTTCATATAACTTACAAGTCCCTTAATCTTATTTTAATTTCGTTTTGTTACATAGTAATGCAACAACACGAAATTTATTTTTAGAAAGCTAATTTGTTACAATTCACCTAAGTGGTCAACAGTCGAACAATGCTTATTGTTTCTACAACATGTGACAACTTACAGAAACTGGTTTCCAGGATACAACAACAATTCTAACGCGTACATTAGTCGTGTTTTTCCTAGTTTTACGACGGGCTCATCGTTGCTTATTACATTTTATTTCTATAGAGATTTTGTCAAAATTTCATTTTTATAGAAAATTTTGTCAAAAATTTTATTTGTATACATAATTTTGTCAAAATTTTATTTCTATATAGAGAATTTCATCAAAATTTTATTTTATGTTGGTTCACATTTAAATGCTGGATGGTTCTAACTATAACCGCATGTGATTTTACAGCCAAATATAAAGCAATCACACTAAAACGCTTGAATTTCATCACGAAAAACTTTATTTCTGAATTCAATGGATCAGAGTGATCTTGTAAACAATAAAATAAACTGGAACTGGAGCTGGTAACAGATTTAGACAAGCGGTTACGGGTGGAAAAACATATCATCCACCTTGTAAAAAAAACTAATGAAAAATTTGTCCACATTTTATTTCTATAGAAAATTTTGTCAAAATTTTATTTTTATAGAAAATGTTGTCAATTTTTTTTTTCTATAGAAAATTTTGTCAAAATTGTATGTCTATAGAAAATTTTGTCAAAATTTTATTTCTATAGAAAATTGTGGCAAAATTTAATTTCCATAGAAAATTTTGTCCACATTTTATTTCTATAGAAAATTTTGTCAAAATTTTATTTCTATAGCAAATTTTGTCAAAATTTTATTTCTATTGAAAATTTTGTCGAACTTTTATTTCTATAGAAAATGTCAAAAAATTTTTCT
This sequence comes from Haematobia irritans, assembly GCF_050003625.1. Taxonomy (NCBI): domain Eukaryota; kingdom Metazoa; phylum Arthropoda; class Insecta; order Diptera; family Muscidae; genus Haematobia; species Haematobia irritans. Next base: position 220,005,476 of record NC_134397.1, on the reverse strand, counting down.
ATAGAAAATTTTGTTAGATTTTCATTTCTACAGAGATTTTGTCAAAATTTTATTTCTATAGAAAATTTTGTTAAAATGTTCATTTCTATAGAAAATTTTGACAAAATTTCATTTTTATAGAAAATTTTGTCAAAAATTTTACTTGTATACACAATTTCATCAAAATTTTTTTTCTGTATAGAAAATTTCATCAACATTTTATTTTTATGTTGGTTCACATTTAAATACTGGATGGTTCTAACGATAGCCGCATGTGATTTTAAAGCAAAATATAAAGCAATCACACTATAACGCTTGAATTTCATTACGAATAATTTTATTTCTGAATGCAATAGATCAGAGTGCTCTTGTAAATATGTAAATAATAATATATACTGTAACTGGAATAAATCTGTTAGACAAGCGGTTTAGAAATGTTAGCAACCAGTTATGGGTGGCAAAACATATCAGCCACCTTGTGAAAAAACGATAATCTTGAACCAATTACAAAATTTATTGAAAGTGCCAAAGAAATCAAATAGTTTCATCAATATTTCTTATTTTTAATTCTGTGAATGATCTATCATTTTCGTTATTAGAGCAATCGTAGTTAAAAAAATAATCGGAGCAATTAATTTTGTGATTGAATCAAAAGATTTTTTTTTTCTGTGAATTTTCTTCCTACGTATATCCCATTAGAAAAAAATCCAAGTTAAATTTTTCACATATTTAAAAAAAAGCCAGTTGTCTATTTCAGTATAAAATTGATACATGACTCTTCTATACATTCGATATGAATCAATTTCGTTTCGATCGTTTTCATCGTTTTTCATTCCTACAGATGGATGTTCTTCAATGTGAACATTTGTGTAATGTCATGGGTGGTTAGAAATATTTTTGCCATGCATAAATACTCCCATACCCTGACAACAAAAAAAAAACCAAACCGTACGAAACGAAACCGAATCTCAATTCTAGTTGAATCCTTGTGTATAGAAATATAAGTATACACCAACCAACCATCATGTATAGATGGGCAAAAGGACACAAAGCCAACCATAAAATCAGACAGATGAAAGGACCTATGTATGGCCCGAGGGACGGACATATGCGAGATGCTGTGGTGTGATATGTTTTTGGTCATTGATTCTATATGAGTTTGATTAAGAGTTTTAGCTTGTAAATGACATTTTTCATTTGCCTTCTCTCGTACAAATGTGTTATCTCGATATTTTGCTCCCTACTCCCCCACACTCTCTATATCTCTCTGTTGGTAGGTACTTTGAATCTATTGAACACACGCTATGGTTTATTTTGGTGAGTATAGAGAGCATTGTGTTCTTTCTCCCCATGTACATATATGTATATTGTTCTGGTTGGCTTTATGTCAATGATTTTATTCACACATTCCACAATCAAACATTTGGTTATGATTCGTGTGTGTGCCAGTGTATGTGTTAGTGGTAATTGCATTTTATTTGTATGCGTGCCCATAGTTAAGAGTGAGGGAGTATGGAATTGATGGTCTTTGATTTCGACAATAGGATTTTGAATGTTGAAAACTCTTTTGAGTGTATATGGTCCAATAGCATATTGTGTTATTACTGGTCCTCCTGCTTCAAAGTGAGCTTTATTGAAAGCATTAATGTTATTCCCCTCTCCGTTGCTCGCATTCTCTCTCTCACCATAATTTGCGAAAGTCTATGGAGTAGTAGTTTTGATGATGATTTAGTATCTGTTGGAGGCATAAAGTGTGTTCAATTGCTGCTGCAAATATTCAAAATATCTCCAATGATGTCGACGATGATGATGATGATGAAAAATAGAATTATGGACAAATGTATAAGAGGATATTGCATATTTCCCCCTATATGTGTATGTCCATGGGTCATATTCAATATATGTTAACTACATCCCAAATCAATGGTGAAAAGCAAAGGAATAATGATGATCCCAAATAAATTGAGAGAATTAAACGAGGGCTTACATAGAACATTTTTCAATATCTAAAGGATGTGGGCAATTGCATGAAATGTGATCGACTGTGAAGATCAATTGGAGATGATATGTGGATGGTAAATAAATCTTAATGGCAATTGCTTCCACTTAAGAGACAATACTCACACAAATGAGTCATGTTTTTGTTAGCTTATGGATGATAAAATCTTAAGTAGTAATCAAATATGAGGGAAAATGTTGTCCGATATTTAATATTTTCGTCTTTTATGCAGGGGGTAATGTACTGAGAAGAATAGTGGAACATTAATCCTAAAATGGTATTCGCTGATAATTAATAATCTGTAATATCAGTAATACTGAGAACATACCTCAATAATTTAATACCGCTCGGATTTGACTATAGGAAAGAGCCCTCTAAAAATATATCATCATAGGGTTTTCCTGTAAAGTTATAGCCAATCAGATATCAATTGTATATAAAAAAAAAAAAAAACAAGTATATACAGTAGTAAGTTCGGCCGGGCCGAATCTTAAATACCCACCACCATGAATCAAATATAATAGTTTCCTTTGAAAATTTCAGGGGGGTTTGATGTCGGATATTTTCCCAAGCAGATCAGTTCAACCAGTACGCTTCCCACAGAAAAATGTAAACATTTCACCTATGAAGACTAGATCAAATTCTGAATTTATAAGAACCATTTTTTGTTTGAGTTTTAGAGGAATCATAAACATCTCTTTTAAGTGTACAAGAAAATGATGAAATAACGCCTTGATTTCAAATCTAAAATATGTAGATTTTTACCCCAATTATTTAAATGATTACGAGAAGTAAATTTGCATTCAGAAAATTATGTGTCAAGTCCGTTGGCTTTACAGAGCATACTAAAAGGTAGCCCGTAATGTGAGAGGACCTTTATTTTCTATTGCTGGCTTCAGGAGAAAGAGATAGCTGTCCCAAGTACCCAAAGATATCAGACCTGAGATGGGATAAGACCTCCATAGGTACTCTTCTATCGTATTCCCTAATCGTAGGTGGTCGTCCACCAAGGACAACTGTGTACCGATAGGACAGCATTGCGCCCTGAGCTGTTTCCATGCCAGTCTGCTCATCGCTATTATCGCTGATCCGATGACCAATACAGTGGAATCTTATGGACTGGCTTCTTGGGAAATATTGCTGCTAATTTTGGATTTCTTCACTCCACAACTCTAAATTATGGACTAATTTTTGAGGCGCTTCGCATCTGTCTTAGGGAGAGGATAGCAAAAGTTCGATGGGAGAATTGCAAGGGTTGTAACGACACCAAGCAAATATGGCCCCATTTAAACTTGAACCGCACACTAGATATGCTAGTGTTCTCAAGACGTCAGATATCACTTCTGCTATAACGGGTTGCTGCCTCATAGGCGAATTCGCAAAAACTATTGGTGCGAAGTATAATGACTACTGTATGAGCTGGTTGTCATGATGCGGAGGAAGAGGAATCAATTAAACACCACTTGTGTGAGTGTCCTGCTATTTGTGTAAGGCGTAAGCAAATTTTAGGGGCATATAGCTTCAGATTACTGGCGGACCTGGAAAACGTTAACTTTAGCAGTCTGTTAATGTTTTTGGTACAATCAGGTGGTTCAACAAAAGAAAATAATAGAGAAGGTTCAATGGTTAAAACTAGTACTTATGTAATAGGTACTTTCAGTTGAATGTGGTATCACAATGAGCTTGAAACTTAATCGGGCTGCCACTTTAACCTAACCTAGGCAGAGGACTTGATGCGATTCCCCGTCGCCTGTATGTTTCTCCACTTCATTGTACTGAGGACCGGAGTACAAATGTAGTACTCCATCTCCACTCCAGTCTTTGGCCCACGGGCTTCTTGCCATCAACTTCACGATCTTGTTTTTCGGGGACGAGTTCCTACTGTTTGCTAATTAATAAATGGTGAACGATTGAGACTTCAAAAATATTAGGGTTCTTTAAAATAAAAACCCTTCGGCTACAATTGTGGATGTCATAGTGCATTTTAATCTTTACAAGCTTACAAAAGCACTTTGGATCTATTGAACTCAGAAATAAAGTTAATCACATCAAGCGTGATAGTGTGATTGCTTCATATTTGCCTGAAAAAACACAAGTGACTATCGTAAGATGCCTCCAGCATTTAAAGGTGAATAAATCTTTTGTGTTTGCTTGTGATACTGGCAGTATTGCATCGCAATCAACAAGTGGTTGGTGAGGACACCAGATCTGATTTTGGTTTTCCCCAAGGAGAAGCAATTCCTAATTGAGCAGTTTTTGAATAAACAGAATGATCGGATTTACTTGCCAAAAAAAGGGGGTTGAGAATTTACACCTTTGATTGGCGACCAGAACTCAAGCGCCGCCTATGGTAATGGTCTTAATAGTCGACGGGCCGACATAGTGGTCGATGGTCCCGCTCCCCGCTTGTATTCATCGACCGTGTGGTCAAAATAAATACCAAATATTGTCGGGTAAATGTTATAAAGACAGTATTGAAACCCTGGTTTGAAAAATATGTCGGCGGCCTACCATGGACATTCCGACAGGGCTCAGAATTCGTCAACAAATATAGCTTAGAAATGGACATTCCTACACCCAAAGAAAAAAAATGCTTATAAAGAGCACATAACATATATTCCAATCTATAACAAGTATATACGGCCGTAAGTTCGGCAAGGTCGAATCTTATGTACCCTCTACCATGGATTGCATAGAAACTTGTACTAAATACTGTCATCCACAATTGAATTAATTGGGTTGCGGTAAAACTTGCTGGTGGCAAGGTATCTTAAAACTTCTTAACACCGTCTTCTCAATTGTAAGTTAGTCCATACGGCCGATTAAATACGTAAATAATTCAGTTTGACAAAACTTTCTATAGAAATAAAATTTTGACAAAATTTTCTATAGCAATAAAATTTGGCAATATTTTCTATAGAAATAAAATTTTGACAAAATTTTCTATAGAAATAAAATTATTACAATACTTTCTATAGAAATAAAATTTTGACACAATTTTCTATAGAAATAAAATCTTGACAAAATTTTGTATAGTAATAAAATTTTCACAAAATTTTCTATAGAAATAAGATCTTGATAAAATTTTGTATAGTAATAAAATTTTGATAAAATTTTCTATAGTAATAAAATTTTGACAAAATTTTCTATAGTAATAACATTTTGACAAAATTTTCTATGAAATAAAATTTTGGTAGATTATTTTAGGGATCAATTTTGGCATGGTTGTTAGCGGCCATATACTAGCGCAATGTACGAAATTTCACCACGTACCAAATTTCAACCGGATCGGATGAATTTTTCTCCTCCAAGAGCTCCGGAGGTCAAATCTGGGGATCGGTTTAAATGGGGGTTATATATAATTAAGACCGGTACGGACAAATTTTTGCATGGTTGTTAGACACTATATACTAACACCACGTACCAAATTTCAACCGAATCGGATGAATTTTGCTCATCCATGAGGTCAAATCTGGGGATTTGTTTATATGGGGGCTATATATAATTATAGACCGATGTGGACCAATTTTTGCATGGTTGTTAGAGACCATATACTAACACCATGCACAAAATTTCAACCGAATTGGATGAATATTGCTCCTCCAAGAGGCTCTGCAAGCCAAATTTGGGGGTCCGTTTATATGGGGCCTGTACGTAAGAGTGGTCCAATATGTCTCATTTGCAATACCATCCGACCTACATCAATAACAACGACTTGTCCCAAGTTTCAAGTCGAAAGCTTGTTTCGTTCGGCACTTAATGCGATTTCAACAGACGGAAGGACGGACATGCTTAGATCGATTCAGAATTTCACCACGACCCGGAATACAAAGGGTGATACGGTCAAATTTTGGTCAAGGGAAAACGCGTGTAAATCGGTGAAATCGTTTTTTTAAAAAATCAAATTAAATTTCTTTTTCAAGTTCAATTAGAATAAAATTCAGGAAAAATATTCAGTTAGGGCCTCGCGCTTGACACCTGCCATCAGATTTTGTACAGCCACCTTGTCCACCTTCTTCGCCACAGAAAGCCAGTTTGCCTTGAACTGCTGCTCGTCCTTAGCAGTTTTTTGGTCTTCTTTAGGTTCCGCTTGACAATAGCCCAGTATTTCTCAATTGGGCGGAGCTCTGGCGTGTTGGGAGGGTTCTTGTCCTTGGGAACCACCTGCACGTTGTTTGGCAAGATGCCAAATCCGGTCAAAACAGTACGGAACAACCGTGTTTCTTCAGGAAAGGCAGCAGACGTTTATTCAAACACTCTTTCACGTAAATTTCTTGGTTGACAGTCCCGGAAGCTATGAAAATGCTGCTTTTCAAGCCACAGGTACAGATGGCTTGCCAAACCAGATATTTCTTTGCGAACTTTGACAGTTTTATGTGCTTGAAAATATCTGCTACCTTTCCCTTCCTTTTGCCGTATAAAACTCCTGTCCCGGAAGCTGCTTGTAGTCGGCTTTGACGTAGGTTTCGTCGTCCATTACCACGCAGTCAAACTTTGTCAGCATCGTCGTGTACAGCTTCCGGGATCGCGCTTTGGCCGTCGTATTTTGTTTATCATCGCGATTTGGAGTCACTACCTTCTTGAAAGTCGATAGTCCGGCTCGTTTTTTGGCTCGATGCACGGTTGTAGACGATACACCCAGCTTATTTGCGGCATCTCGGAGAGAGAGAGGTTAGGGTTTCGCTTGAAACTACCGGCAACTCTCTTTGTCGTCTCAGCGGCTTCCGGTTTTCGATTTCCCCCGATCCAGACTTCCTGGCTGTCGACAAACGTTCCCCAAACATTTGTAACGGTTGATTTGGCAACTTTTAGCGATTTTGCCAGCTTTGCGTGCGAGTAGCTCGGATTTTCGCGATGCGCGAGCAAAATTTTGATACGCTGCTCTTCTTGCTTGGGCGGCATTTTGACAACTGAAGAGTGAATTCCAAAATCAAAATAGGAGCAACATTCTACGCACACACACCTTCAAAATGAGGGGCGTTCAGGTTTTTTAAATGCAAAATTGAAAGAAATACGTCAAGTTTATATTGACCAAATTTTGACCGTATCACCCTTTATATACTTTATGGGGTCTTAGAGCAATATTTCAATGTGTTACAATCGGAATGACAAAGTTAATATACCCCCCATCCTATGGTGGAGGGTATAAAAAGCGTTGCAATGATTGTCCCCAATCTTTTTTATTTGCCTTTAAAGAATATTTTTTTAGGTTCAAAAGAAAACGTTGTTTGTCTAAAATTTCATTCCTCAGAAAAGAAAACTCGTCTTTCATTGAAGCCTAATTTCTACAATGCCCACTAAAGTCTCCGAATCTTAATCCGTTTGACTTTTGCCCCGGCAGCATATTGAAGTCTAAGGTTGGCACTAAAAAATACCAAATTGCCAATCATCTGAAGACGGCTCTTCGCCAGGATTTGGCCAAATTACCGCGGAGTCACTGATGTACAGTGTGCGAAGGATTTTCCGGGCATTATTCGTGTTAAAGGTACAAAGCTTGATGTTATTTCTATCAGTTTTTGCAATACAATTATCAAAATTAAAAAATTCAGCGCTCTAGTTTGATTTACTTTCTGACATATTAACTACCCTATAATTTGGAATATTAACGATTTCCCATGGATTTTAAACGACCCCAAATCATTAAATCATTTCCAAAGGCTGTATGGATTCTTACCATTTAAAAAAAATTTTAAATTTATTGGGAGATCAATGAATTTTTGAAATTTATGGTCCCATTTTCGAAAGAGAAGAAATTGGTTTTTAATCTTTTTCCACCTAGGTTTCCTTCGCCATCCCCCCTCCACCATTATGACATAAATTATAATTTACAGTGTGGTGAAAGAATTTTTGTTTAGTAAGCATTTCGATAAATCCTAAATTTCTTTCATTAGACCGAGTTAACTAATGGGAGTGTCATCCATATACCCTTCCACTTGGTGGAATATCCCACCATGTATTAACACGTGGTGGCCACAGAAGAATGAACCAAACCAAATGCTTACAACCTTATGATTTGAATTTTTGGAAATATTTGTGAGAGGGGGAGGGGAGTATGTTTTAATCCTTGTGTAGAGAAGATCTGTTGGTGCTACTGGCAATCTTTGTCACTTGCCATAGTCATACACTTCTGAAGGTAGTTGGTAGAGAGCTAGAACACATCGAAATCCCTGAACATGCCAAGGTTTTGTCTACACAATGTTTTGTGTCATGTAAAATTCAACACTTTGGACGACTATTCATCGATTTTAAGGGGCATGAGAGAGCCAAATGGTGGCTGCTGATGTATCCTCAAACTAAAAATAGGAATGTGAATGACCAGACACAATAAGTGGACAAATGTCATAGCCATATAGAAGTTAAATCAGGCATAGTGTTAACTGGTATTTGCCTCCATTCCCTTATGGCCTACACCTATGGTAATACCTTGGCCAAAGTGTGGACATACCTTTAAATTGTCCTTTGGTTAGGTTGTTTTATTCTCTGCACCATGGTATGGTACTAACCATCTCACTCAGTGATTATGAATGAGCCTAGGCATCAATTATCCTTAACTTGGCACATTTGGCCAACAAATTGGAGGCAACATTGATAGTGAACCAAATGAATGTCCGCACATCATCTTCACCAAAGACAGAACAATAATCCCATAGTTATGGACATTTGTCGTTTTTTTTTTTGTTCTACGACAATAGAGTCACTTATCCAAGGGGTTACCATAGACAGTTCGATTGAGAAAGAACTCAGAGACTTTTAAACTTCAATCTGCTTGGGGTTTTCCCCCCTTCATTTAAGTGAGGTTAGTTGCTCTAGCATTCCCTGCAACATTGTGGACTATGGAAATTTCCAATTATGGTCTAATGTCGATACATTCGAACTGAGAAGGAAGGAAATTCTCTATTTGCTTTTGCAATTGAATTCCGGAAGAAACGACCATAATTGTGGAGAAGGAAAAAAAAACAGGAAAACTTTCCATATCATGATGTAGTCATCTGAGAATATAGCAATAAACCAAAAAACATGATATGAGCAAATATTGAAAATATTTCTTGTTTACCTTTTAATTGAGGTTGCTGCCAAGCAGGCTGTGGTTTCATCAAGTGACCTTCATTGAGGAGAAGAAAGATGTTGTTGCTTTAATAAGAAATGAGACTAATAATGTGAATGGCCATGAGATGTGTACACACCCAGAGAAGGAATATGATCACCTCAAATATGTTTTAAGAGCAAAATGTTATTTTTGGGTGGTGACCATGTAACATGGTTTTCACAAACATTTTATTTTCTCGGAAATCATGTATCTGATTTCGGCAAGCAGGTTATATTTGACGAGAAAATAACATTTTAATGACAAACATGTTACATGGTCAACATACAAAACTAACATTTTGCTCTTGAAACTTGTTTGAGGTGATCATATTCCTTCTCTGTGTGCAGGCTTTATTGGGTATATCAGCCAAAATTAATAAAACACTTACTTATTCTCTTAATGTCATATTGCATATTTTGTCTTTAGATATATTTTCTAAACAGTCAGCAGCAACAACGGCAAAAATCACTATGATCGTCAAAAGATCACTGGTAGGGTGAGATCTAATGAGATCTTTCCACCACATCAAGAGAAGGACTATGATCATAACAAACATGTTTGAAGAGCCACATGTTATTTTAGAATGGGGAATAGGCAACATGTTTGTAGCAATCAAGTTATGTTCTTGAAAATTATGTATCTGATTTCGGCAACTATGAATATATTCAAATAACCTGGAGAGTTACCAAGGCTCAACGGTTACCTTATGTAGTATACTATTAAAGAGAAATTTTTGCAACGATGTAATATTTTTATACCCTCCACCATAGGATGGGGGTATATTAATTTTGTCATTCCGTTTGTAACACATCGAAATATTGCTCTACGACCCTATAAAGTATATATATTCTGGGTCGTGGTGGAATTCTGAGTCGACCTGAGCTTGTCCGTACGTCCGTCTAACTGCCGAAGGAAACAAGCTATTACTTGAAACTTGGCACAAGTAGTTGTTATTGATGTAGGTCGGATGGTATTGCAAATGGGCCATATCGGTCCACTTTTACGTATAGCCCCCATATAGACAGACCGCAAAATTTGGCTTGCGATTGCTCTAAGAGAAGCAAAATTTGGTACATGGTGTAAGTACATGGTATCTCACAATCATGCACAAATTGGTCCACATCGGTCCATAATTACATATAGCCCCCATATAAACCAATCCCCCGATTTGGCTTGCGAAGCAAATTTCATCCGATCCGGCAGAAATTTGGTATATGGTGTTAGTATATGGTCTCTAATGACCATGTAAAAATTGGTCCACATCGGTCCATGATTGTATATAGCCCCCATCACCAGATTTGACCTCCGGAGCCTCTTGCAGGAGCAAAATTCATCCGATCCGGTTGAAATTTGGTACATGGTATTAGTATATGGTCTCTAATAACCATGCAAAAATTGGTCCATATCGGACCATAATTATATATAGCCCTCATATAAAAAGATCCCCAGATTTGATCTCCGGAGCCTCTTAGAGGAGCAAAATTCATCCGATCCGGCTGAAATTTGGTACATGGTGTAAGTATATGGTCTCTAATAACCATGCAAAAATTGGTCCATATTGGTCCATAATTATATATAGCCCCCATATAAACCGATCCGCAGATTTGACCTCCGGAGCCTCTGGCAGGAGCAAAATTCATCCGATCCGGTTGAAATTTGGTACGTGGTGTTAGTATATGGTCTCTAACAACCATGCCAGAAATGGTTCATATCTGTCCATAATTATATATAGCCCCCATATAAATCGATCCCCAGTTTTGGTTTGCGGATCCTCTAAGAGTAGCATATTTCATCCGATCTGGTACATGGTGTAAGTATATGGTCTCTAACAACTATGCAAAAATTGGTCCATATCGGTCCATAATTATATGTAGCCCCCATATAAATCGATCCCCAGATTTGGTTTACGGATCCTCTTGCAGGAGCAAAATTCATCCGATCCAGTTAAAATTTTGTACGTGCTGTTAGTATATGGCCGCTAATAACCATGTCAAAATTAGTCCCTATCGATCTATAGTTATATATAGCCCATCCCCAATCACACAAAAATTGGTCAATATCGGTTCATAATCATCGTTGCCACTCGAGCCAAAAATAATCTACCAAAATTTTGTCAATTTTATTTCTATAGAAAATTTTGTCAAAATTTTATTCCTATAGAAAATTTTGTCAAATTTTATGTCTATAGAAAATTTTGGCAAAATTTTATTTCTATAGAAAATTTTGTCAAAATTTTATTTCAATATAAAATTTTGTCCAAATTTTGTTTCTGTAGAAAATTTTGTCCAAATTTTATTTCTATAGCAAATTTTGTCAAAATTTTATTTCTGTAGAAAATTTTGTCAACATTTTATTTCTATTGAAAATTTTGTAAAAATTTTATTTCTATTGAAAATTATGTCAAAATTTTATTTCCATAGAAAATTTTGTCATAATGTTATTTCCATAGAAAATTTTATCAACATTTTATTTCCATAGAAAATGTTGTCAAAATTGTATTTCTATAGAAAATTTTATTTCTATGGAACATTTTGTCAAAATTTTATTACTATAGAAAATTTTGTCAAAATTTTATTTCTATAAAAAATTTTGTCAAAATTTTATTTCTATACAAAAATTTTGTCAAAATGTTATTTCCATAGAAAATTTTGTCAAAATTTTATTTCTATAGAAAATTTTGTCAAAATTTTATTTCTATAGAAAATTTTATTTCTATGGAAAATTTTGTCAAAATTTTATTTCTATAGAAAATTTTGTAAAAATTTTATTTCTATAGAAAATGTTGTCAAATTTTATTTCTATAGAACATTTTGTCAAAATTTTATTTCTATAGAAAATTTTATTTCTATGGAAAATTTTGTCAAAATTTTATTTCTATAGAAAATTTTGTCAAAATTTTATTTCTATAGAAAATTTTGTCAAAATTTTATTCCTATAGAAAATGTTGTCAAATTTTATTTCTATAGAACATTTTGTCAAAATTTTATTTCTATAGAAAATTTTGTCAAAATTTTATTTCTATAGAAAATTTTGTCAAAATTTTATTTCTATAGAAAATTTTGTCAAAATTTTATTTCTATAGAAAATTTTGTCAAAATTTTATTTCTATAGAAAATTTTGTCCAAATTTTATTTCTATAGAAAATTTTGTCAAAATTTTATTTCTATAGAAAATTTTGTCAAAATTTTATTTCTATAGAAAAATTTTGTCGAAATATTATTTCTATAGAAAATTTTGTCAAAATTTTATTTCTATACAAAATTTTGTGAAAATTTTATTTCTAAAGAAATTTTGTCCAAATTTTACTTCTACAGAAAATGTTGTCAACATTTTATTTCTATAGAAACTTTTGTCAAAATTTTATTTCTATAGTAAATTTTTTCAAACTTTATTATTTATATACGTATTTAATCAGCCTTGTTTAGTTTAATATATACCACGTATGGACTATCTTGAAATTTTGGGAAGTTAGGAAGTTTTAAGATACCTTGCCATCGGCAAGTGTTATCGCAACCCAAGTAATTCTATTGTGGATGCCAGTCTTCAGTAGAAGTTTCTACGCAATCCATGGTGGAGGGAACGTAAGCTCCGGCCTGGCCGAACTTACGGCCGTATATACTTTTTCTTTTTTTTTTTTGAACCAATCTTACTCCGTCTCAGGCTCAAAACTCATTTCACGCTATACTTAGTTGAATTGTACTGAGTTCGATGGTGCTAAGGCATATTGGTCTGCGTCAATACTTTAGGACATATTCCCGATAATTTTCGTTTTTTTTTTGGACCCCACGGTCGATGACTAAGAGTGGGAAGCGACCGATCGGACGTCCATACCGTTACCATCGGTGGCGCTTGAGTTCTGGTGGCTACTCGAAGGTACAGATTTTCAGCTGACCTCTTCGAAAGCCTTTATTTCATTTGTTTGTAAACTGATCAATTTGGAATGGCTTCTCATAGGAGAAAAATAAATTCCTAACTTGTTACTTTCACCCAGAGAAGGAATATGATCACCTCAAACATGTTTTAAGAGCAAAATGTTATTTTTGGGTGGTGACCATTTAACATGGTTTTCGCAACCATGTTATTTCCTCGGAAATCATGTATCTGATTTCGGCTAGCAGGTTATATTTGACGAGAAAATAACATTTTAATGACAAACATGTTACATGGTCACCATACAAAAATAACATTTTGCTATTGAAACATGTTTGAGGTGATCACATTCCTTCTCTGCGTGTTGGTACAAACGAAGCAACTCCTTGGATTTTTTTTGTGTGCATCGGTGTGCTCTGGCAATTTTTGAGATCTTCGCTGGCTTTAACATAGTCCTCATTTCATATTTCAACATGTGTTGCATTCATTCTCGCGATATATTCAGCTCACAAGGAAGTTTTCGGTTTCGGCCTTCACATGGCCATATAATATTAGTGACTGGTTCAAACAGCCGAGATTAATATAATTTTATTTTTTTTGTTCGAAAAGAATAACCCTACTAATTCACGTTTTTTACTTTTTTTCTTTTTTTAGGTATGTTTATCACATTAGTTTTTAACGCAAAACGTCAAGTAAGTAAAACACATTGATATACATGGCTATATATACCCTAAGAGATGCAAGGCAAAGTATGTCTAAAAAATTTGGTAACTATATCAAATTCCAGTAGAAATAAAATCGTACGATTCATAAAACTAGTAAGAATGAAATATTAACGCCCAGTAATTATGGTAATAATTCAGTGCCAATGATTTTCTTTATTTTAGTTTAGTGAATTGCTATTTGAAAGTATAGCAAGATTTTCTTTTCATTGTGGAAATCTCAAACAAATGCAGTACAATTTAGTTAAATTTCTACACGGAATAGTTCATTTGTTCCCTTAAACTGTTTACTTGTTTTCTTGGTATACAGATCTCTACTATTTATCCTACATCGTCTACATCTATGACATTGAAATTTTTTTCTTCCCATAACTCAATCACAGTTCCTAAGGTAAAATCCCATTCACCTGTCATATTCATAATGCAAATCCAAAGGACAAAAGATGACAATATCATGGTGAGCAGTAGTAGTTACCCAAAAGCTACCATCATCATCATAGTCATCATTATCCTGCACATTATATGCCTACTGTTTGAGAGCAAAAACAAAGAGTTCAATAGATGACAGACGGTTTTGAAGTTAAATTATTACGATAGGGAGCAAATCAAAAACAGATAGAAAATCAATGACAATACCTACTAATAACATCAAGCAAATTGGCAAGAAAGCAAATTCTAGGAGTGCCAACTTACCATCGTAGGATCTGGGCTGGGAGAGGGGGTTAGAAGTTATGCAAACAAAAAAATTTTGTTGTTCAACTAGGGAAATATTCTCTATCAGAAAAAAATCGAAAAATTGCTGTTAAGTGTCAATAACACCAAAGACAAGTATCGGAAATTTATTAAACCATAAATTTTCATTTTATGCTGTGTTTGTATAGTCTCACAATATTTCCATGCTCTTTTCTTCACCACATGGCACTAACTCTCTCACACACACACACAATCGAAACCAGCAAAAGTAAAATATCATCATCATCTTTAGCATTTAGGAAAAATCTAATTTCCGACATTTCCTTTTAACCAAAGTAAGCAGTCATTGGTGTACGTACCCCCATGGTACTCACTCACTAACTCACTGCAATCACAACGACTCCTTGTTTGATGATACGCACTGGGATATTGGAGTCTAGCATAAAAGCAATCTTATTCGTTTATTTTCAGATGTATACATATGTATGTATTTCATTTATTTTGTGTTTACAATAGGTTAAGAAGGAATTTAATTTTATGAAATTGAATTTTATCAAATTAAATTAAAAAACTTTTGTTTTAATATTTCCTTTGAAATCTCTTCGATTTATCGAATTAGTTGGAAACGTGTAGAATTTCAGCCGGATTTGATGGCAGATACTCTCTCAAACAGATCGATTCAAATGATCGGCTGTTAGAATTTAAATTTAAAGTTTAAAATACCCCGAAGTGACCACTTTCAGGTAAATCGGATAAAGATTTCGGTTTCTGAAAGTCCACGAAGTCAAATCGAGAGATCGGTCCATATGGAGTCTACACCAAATCATGGACTAATACATAGCACATTCAGCATTCAGTACATCTACATCTAAAATACTTTTCGATTTCAGCCAAATTGGATAACAATTGAAGTGTCGCTGAGGATCCCAAATCGGAGGGTCGGCTTATACACCCAGAGAAGGAATAGGATCACCTCAAAACATATTTCAACAGCAAACTATTATTTTTAGATGGGGAATATGTGACATGTTTGTCCCCCCCTTTTTTTCGTGTAATGGTTTTCTTCACTGCATCCACACTGACATATTTTTATTGCACCATAGAAACATCGAAATATTTGTATCTCAGCCCATAAAGTAGCCATATTCTGGTCCATGGTGAAATTTTGAGTCGATCCAGTGATTCTGAGATGATCTAGTGATTTCACCGTCTAACAATAACAGTTTGCTCTTGAAACATGTTTGGGGTAGGGATGGAACATTTTTGAGCGAAAAAGTACTTTTCACTAACTTTCGGGATTTATTCAACAAGAAAATACTATGAACATGAGTTTGTCTAATTCATTTTGAATGATGCTGGCATTTCGGCAAAAATTACTAACGGTATTATGTTTTTGTTGGTCAGAAAAAAAAATCAGATTTCATTTTCTCTCATCAGGGAAAAATTTAGTTTATTTTAAGTATTTTCCATACTCTTATTTCAAAAATATTGCATATATAAGAGTTTCATTTTGGAATCGAAACTGTATATACAAGAGGTACTAAATCATTCGCGAGGGTACTGCCGTACTGATCAGAGTGAAAAAAATACAATAGTACTGCATTTTCCATCCCTGGTTTGGGGGATCATATTCCTTCTATGCTTATATAACAGGTGATAAGTCTCCGGTCTAACAAAAAAACACATTTTTTTTGTCAAAATTCGTTTTTATTATTCAACACAGTTCCCTTTAAGAGCGATGCAACGATTATAACGACCTTCCAATTTTGTGATAACATTTTGGTAGTAGTCCTTCGGTTTTGCCTCAAAATAGGCCTCAGTTTCGGCGATCGCCTCTTCATTGCAGCCAATTTTTTTTCCTGCGAGCATCCTTTTGAGGTCTGAGAACAAGAAAAAGTCGCTGGGGGCCAGATCTGGAAAATACGGTGGGTGGGGAAGCAATTCGAAGCCCAATTCATGAATTTTTGCCATCGTTCTCAATGACTTGTGGCACGGTGCGTTGTCTTGGTGGAACAACACTTTTTTCTTCTTCATATGGGGCCGTTTTGCCGCGATTTCGACCTTCAAACGCTCCAATAACGCCATATAATAGTCACTGTTGATGGTTTTTTCCCTTCTCAAGATAATCGATAAAAATTATTCCATGCGCATCCCAAAAAACAGAGGCCATTACTTTGCCAGCGGACTTTTGAGTCTTTCCACGCTTCGGAGACGGTTCACCGGTCGCTGTCCACTTAGCCGACTGTCGATTTGACTCAGGAGTGTCGATTTGACTCAGGAGCCATGTTTCATCCATTATCACATGGAAAAACTCGGGTGTATTACGAGTTAACAACTGCAAACACCGCTCAGAATCATCAACACGTTGTTGTTTTGGTTAAATGTGAGCTCGCGCGGCACCCATTTTGCACAGAGCTTCCGCATATCCAAATATTGATGAATGATATGACCAACACGTTCCTTTGTTATCTTTAAGGCCTCTGCTATCTCGATCAACTTCATTTTACGGTCATTCAAAATCATTTTGTGGATTTTTCCGATGTTTTCGTCGGTAACCACCTCTTTCGGGCGTCCACTGCGTTCACCGTCCCCCGTGCTCATTTCACCACGCTTGAATTTTGCATACCAATCAATTATTGTTGATTTCCCTGGGGCAAAGTCCGGAAACTCATTATCAAGCCAAGTTTTTGCTTCCACCGTATTTTTTCCCCTTCAGAAAACAGTATTTTATCAAAACACGAAATTCCTTTTTTTCCATTTTTTTCACAATAACAAAAGTTGCTTCACTAAGAATGCTCTATCTCACAAACTAATTGACCTACAGACGTCAAATTTTGACACGAGTCATTTGAAGGTTGGTACTATATAAAAATAATATGCATTTAGTACTAGCGACGCCATCTATGTGTCAGACCGGGGACTTATCAGCCAACCTGTTATATATAGCCACCATAAAACCGTTCTCCAGATTTGTCCTCCGGAGCCTCCTAAAGGAGTAAAATTCATCCGATCCGGTTGAAATTTAGTACGTGGTGTTAGTATATAGTTTCTAATAATCATGCAAAAAATTGGTCCATATCGGTCCATGATTATATATAACCGTTCTCCAGATTTGTCCTCCGGAGCCTCTTGGAGGAGCAAAATCCATCCGACCCGGTTCAAATTTGGAACATGGTGTTAGTATATCCCCCATATAAACCGATCCCCAAATTTGGCTTGTGGAGCCTCTAAGAGAAGCAAATTTCATCCGATCCGGTTGAAATTGGATCATGGTGTTAATATATGATCTCTAACAACCATGCAGGAATTGGTCAATATCGGTCCATAATTATATATAGCCCCCATATAAACCGTTCCCCAGATTTGACTTCCGGAGCTTCTTGGAGTAGCAAAATTCATCCGATCCGGGTCAAATATGGAACGTGGTGTTAGTATATGGTCTCTAACAACCATACAAAAATTGGCCCACATCGATCCATAATTATATATAGCCCCCATATAAACCGATCCCCAAATTAGACTTGCGGAGCCTCAAAGAGAAGCAAATTTCATCCGATCCGGTTGAAATTTAGTACATGGTATTAGTATATGGTCTCTAATAACCATGCAAAAATTGGTCCACATCGGCCCATAATTATATATAGCCCCCATATAAACCGATCCCCAGGTTTGGCTTGCGGAGCCTCAAAGAGAAGCAAATTTCATCCGATCCGGTTCAAATATGGAACGTGATGTTAGTATATGGTCTCTAACAACCATGCCAGAATTGGTCCATATCGGTCCACAATTATATATGGCCCCCATATAAACCGTTCTCCAGATTAGCCTCCGGAACTTCTTGGAGCAGCAAAATTCATCCGATCCGGTTCAAATTTGGAAAGTGTTTTTAGTATATGGCCGCTAACAACCATACAAAAATTGGTCCATATCGGTATATAGTTAGGTTAGGGTAAAGTGGCTACCCGATTAAGTTTCAGACTCACTTAGACTATTCAGTCCATTGTTATATATAGCCGATCCCGAATCACACAAAAATTGGTCCATATCGGTTCATAATCATGGTTGCCACTCGAGCCAAAAATAATCTACCAAAATTTTATTTCTATAGAAAATTTTGTTAAAATTTTATTTCTATAGAAAATTTTGTAAAAATTGTATTTCTATAAAAAACTTTTGACAAAATTTTATTTCTATAGAAAATTTTGTTAAAATTTTATTTCTATAAAAAAGTTTTGACAAAATTGTATTTCTATAGAAAATTTTGTTAAAATTTTATTTCAATAGAAAATTTTGTCAAACTGAATTATATACGTATTTAATCGGTCTTTTTTAACTTAAAATATACCACGTATGGACTAACTTACAATTTACACACAAAAAAATAATACATTTATTTTATGAATAGTGTTCATAAAATTTTTCCAAACACTGGATTCATAAACTATATGAAAACAATTCATAAATTAAAATACAGGTTTTCATTGATTACGAATGTATACATAATATGAATGGAAATTTTAATATTATAAATGAAGTATACATATTTTTGTCATTGAAAAATATGAACTTTTACATAATATATAATGAAACCGTCATGCATTAAATGTAACTTTTCATTTAGATATCGGATTCTTAATGCCTGCATAATTGGTCAAAATATATGAACCCATTTATTAAAACCCGCATTAAAGTCCAGCCAGCAAAGAACATAATTATATAATTAATAATTATAATATTTTATATTATTTATAAACATAAGCACCAACGGTTCCAGTTAATATTGTTTTTTCGTCAATTTTTTTACGGCAATAAATAATCTTGGAATCGCGACGGAGACTCAACCTGTACTGAAAAACTCAAACACACGTGTTGCCTTCAAAACGTTATGTTTCGTTTTTTTTGTCTCATATTATATGCTTGTATTGTATACACATGAGAGTAACTCTATGTTGTGGCTCTCTCACGCTAAGAGAAAACCAGTATTTTTGATATATTAAGTAAAGTTTCATTAATTTTATGAAACCGTCACTATATGTTATTAAAAAATTCATAATTTCATAACAAGTATTTACGAAAAATATATATTTTATAGGTGTACACATTTTTTATGAAAAAGTCCATAAATTTATAAAAATGTACAAATTTATGTACAAATTCATATTTTATTTTTTTGTGTGTAGAAGACGGTGTTAGGAGGTTTTAAGATACCTTGCCATCGGCAAGCCCTACCGCAACCCAAGTAATTCGATTGTGGATGGCAGTGTTAAGAAGAAGTTTCTTCGGCCTAGCCGAACTTACGGCCGTATATACTTGTTTTTTTAAGACAGTTAATTTTAAAAATATTTCTTTAAATCAAAAATGGGTTTCTTTAGTTTTGACTTACTTCAAAGAGGACTTTAACGAAGGGCCCCAAATTTCAAAGATTAGTTTCCTAAATTTAATGAAAAAATATTTTTTTTTTAGTTTTTTTTTTTTAAATTTTTAGTTTTTTTTTTAATTTCTTCATTCAAATGAACTTCAAGGCACAACATTTCAAGCAATGCAGAGGATTCAAAACTGGAGTTCTTTCGTCATATGACAAGCCCAGGAAGCTCTTTTTTTGCTGGGCATATATGCGAGGTAATCGTTCCACCCCAATACCTATAAATATAGATATTGTGCCATCATCAAAACCCGAAGAATCATCTTCATCATCGTCATATTATTATAGTATTATGTGATTATTGCCGTTATGTTTTATATACAACTACATCCAAAAAATATAGGGTAGTGTTTAGAAATAGAGAGTTTATTTGTATGCGTGCAAATGTATCTCTCCATTTTGTTTATGCTCTCACAGGTGTGAATTAGCAGTTTCCGTTTCCGTATGCCAATTTATATATGTAAGTACACGTCTTTGGCACATTTTTTACCCACGTTTAGTTCATAAAATGATTAAGACATACACTGAAAAAAAAAATTTCGTAGTTAAACTAAAGCTAAATTTAAATTATTTTTAGTGCAAAAATATTATTTATTTGTTGTTAAATTTTATTTATTTTTCTCATATTTGTTCTTTTTTCTCATATTTGTTCTCAGCTTAAAAACCATTGCGTTGACTAAACTACAAAGTAGCTTAACCAACAGAGGAAATGAATATTTGTTAAATTTATTTATATTTTTTTTTCGAATTATAATTTTTTATTTATTCTCATATTTGTTCTTTTTTCTCATATTTGTTCTCAGCTTAAAAACTATTGCGTTGACTAAACTACAAGAGTAGCTTAACCAACAGAGGAAATGAATGTTTGTTAAATTTATTTATATTTTTTTTCGAATAAATATATTTTTATTTTATATTTTTTTCGAAATTTTCCAATGCCCAATGAAATTTTTCTTTTGTTAAGTATGTCTCAAATATTGTATGAACTAAACGTGGGTATAAAGTTCAATGACCGTACTCATAGGTTCAATATGAACTATAGCAGAAGAAAATTTTCGTGCGATTCCCAAAAATAGTAAGAATGAACTACTGTATGGTTAAAATGGTCATGATTTGGGGCCAATAATGTTCTTTTTTACTTTTTGTTAATTTTTTTTCTTTGAATTGTAGTAAAAATTTGGACTGAGGAAATTTTCGAAAAAAAATAATAAATTTTAATTAAAACCAAATAATTGTTATCCAATAAAATTAAATGAAATTTAGCAATTGATGAATGATGAACTTATTTCTATGTGTATATCCATTGGTCCATAGAATTTCCCACATACTAAATACCCTAATGTATGGTATGTGTTTGTCTTTCAATAAACATGAAACTTAACCACTCTATTTTGGTAGTGAATCTCCCTGGGAGGAAAGGTGATGATGGTCATGATGATTTCATCGAGGAAAATCTAATAAAAATATTATCTTTTATAAGTTTCCTTCCCCCCTTATCATTTGTGGTAATATTTTCTTAGAGAGTGGGTAGAGGGTAGGGAGTTTTTTTTTTGATGTTCTCACCGGAGAAAGGAAACAACAAATAAACCAAAAGTCATCAACACCATAATCATCATCATCATCATTTTTGCCAGACATTATTATTTTCTCTCAACTATGAAAGCCTTTCATCACTTATGCTACTCCTACATCTTCCCCTCCTCCACAGGAAAAAAAGAACATAATCAGTTTTCATTTTTGGTTTAGAATTTGTGCACCCCCCACCAAAAAAAAAAGATTTTTCTTTTCTTGAATTTATGAGTGCCACGTGTTAATATTTGCTATTTTAAGAATTTGTTTCCAAAATCCCAAGATGGCAAAAGGCAACCAAGGAACCACACAACATGTCTCCAATAATTTTGTATCGCGTGCCCTGATGCGATTTGTCGTCGATGTATTATGGTTTCCTCTTTAGCTCTTCCGGTGATGTGTGTGGTTTTTTTGTTTTCTCGTTTTTCTACCATTCATTCGTCCATCCATGATTTGGGTGTTCTCTGGGGTTACGCCCTGTTAGGCTTTAAATGATTCTTAATAGCTGGCCAATAAACACAATTCATCATTTCGCCGTTCGAATGAACACGCACCACCAAGCTACACTATGGAGGATAGAGGCCAGACCAAGGGAATTTTTCGGGTAAGTCAGTTGGTCTGTTGATCCATGGATCTCATTGTGGCCAGGCGTTTGTCGAATAACCACAAAAACATTAATAATACAAAGCTGCCGACACAGTGGAAAATACAAATGAGTGGCTGTGGCAGCAATGGAAGTGGCTTCTTAAAATAGGGATGCCCCTAAAGACGGCATTTTTATATGGGCTATAGATTAGCCATACATCGATAATCAAATTTAATTTTTAATAGGAAATTAAGAATCCATGGTTGAAATGGGTAATTTTAACATTACTTTTACAAAAATCTAAAAATAAAAATTCCACTATGTCATCCCTATACAACATCATAATGAATGAGAGATTTTTTGGTTCATCAAGCTTATTGCCATGAAACGGAAAACCAAGCACCAAATGCCAGCCAGGAAGAAAAATATTCTCATAATGTTTTATGAAAACACACAAAAACAAATTATCATTAATTAGTGAATAAATTTCTTATAAGAAAAATTGTCATCATTATTTATTATGTTGTTGTATTTGCTATAATCGAATACAAAGGGAAATGGATGATAATCCTTAAAAAAAAAAAAAACAAAAGAAAAAACAAAAATGTGGGAGCCATTCTAATTTCCCACACCCTCCCCCCAACAAAAAAGCTAATTTTAATACCACCACTTTAGGTGATTCGTGACAATATGTGGGATTGGATTATTTTCCATAGAATATTTTATAGAAGGGTTTGTAGGAAACGAAATTTATTGAATATTTCTAGTATTTTGAAGATAAAATTAAATTCGAGCATTGTTTGTATGTGCAACATGGTATCATAACCACCCAGCAAAAAATTTTGGAAGTTCTTGCAAAGGCACAACTTTAAAAGCACTTCCAGAAGATGCACTCCCTATGATGTTCTTTATTTTAACTACCCTGGAAGTTCTTTTAATTCAATTTTTTATAACTTGGTTTTTTCATACTTTAAATGGATAATTTTAACTTTTTTTGTTTCAAATAGGTTAAAAACAGAGTAAAAATTCATAAAATGGTACAAATCATTTAAATTTTGTCGACAAAAATAAATAAATCCAATCTGAAAAAAATTGTGAAATTTTGAAAATGTTTGAGGTCAAACGGTTCCGACAATCCTTAGAATCCATTAAAACTTATAAAAAATTATAAAAATGATTTATTTGACAAAATATCACAGAATTTTAAAATTTACATCCAAAACATTGAATTCGGATCGCACACAAAAAAAAAATTTCACGAAAAATTTTCCAATTAAAATTTTAATTGAGTTTTAAAAAAATATTCAATTAAAAATTTAATTGATTCAACAAATTTTTTAATTGAAACAAAAATCAATCACAAAAATAATGGTATCAGTTAATTTTTTAATTGGATCAATTAACTTTTTAATTGACCTTCAATTAATCTTTTAATTGATACTATCATTTCTGTGATTGAAGACATTTCAATTAAAAATTAATTGGATCAATTAATTTCGTGATTGAATCAGAAAAATAATTTTTTGTGTGCACTTAAAGAAGTGATGCAAATTCAATGCAACGGCTGTTGAAATGGAGGACTTCCGTCCTATGACAAGCCCATGTTAAATTCATCGCTTCTGCGTCAATTTTGCACCACTTCCGGATCCAAAGAGAACATTTTCATTACTTTTTTGGCGACGCTTTTTTTTGCTGGGCACGGTTGGCACATTTGGTAGAATTCTATCCAAAATGGTAGATTTTTACTGCTTGCCTAGACATACTTTTCTATGAAAATAAAATTTCGAAAAAATGCAGAAATAAAATTTTGACAAAATTTTCTATAGCAAAAAAATGTTAACAAAAATTTCTATAGAAATAAAGTTTTGACAAAATTTTCTATAGCAAAAAAATTTAAACAAAATTTTTTTATAGAAATAAAGTTTTGACAAAATTTTTTATAGAAAAAAAAGTAAATTTTTTATAAAAAAAATTGAGAAAAATTTTCATTACAAATAAAATCTTGACAACACTTTCTATAGAAATAAAATGTCGATAAAATTTTCTATAGGAATAAAATTTTTGACAAAATTTCTTATAGAAATAAAATTTTGGCAAAATTTTCCATAAAAAATTAAATTTTGAAAAAATTTACTGTAGAAATAAAATTTTCTATAGAAATTTTCTGCAGAAATAAAATTTTGACAAAATTTTGTATAGAAATAAAATGTTGACAAGATTTTCTATACAAATAAAATTTTGAGAAAATTTTCTATAGAAATAAAATTTTGAAAAAATTTTGTATAGAAATAAAATGTTGAAAAAAATTTCTATACAAATAAAATTTTGACAACATTTTCAATATAAATAAATTCTTGACAACATTTTGAGAAAGTTATCTATAGAAATAAAACTTAGACAAAATTTTCTATAGAAATAAAATTTTGATAAAATCTTCTATAGAGATAAAAGCTGACAAAGTCTTCTATAGAAATAAAATTTTCACACAGGTTTCAATAGAAATAAAATTTTGACAAAAATTTCCATAGAAATTAAATTTTGAGAACATTTACTATAGAAATAAAATTTTCTATTGAAATTTTCTGCAGAAATAAAATTTTCACAAAATTTTCTATAGAAAATAAAATTGTGACAAAATTTTCTATAGAAATAAAATTTTGACAAAATATTCTATAGATATAAAATTTT
Source organism: Haematobia irritans (assembly GCF_050003625.1). Taxonomy (NCBI): domain Eukaryota; kingdom Metazoa; phylum Arthropoda; class Insecta; order Diptera; family Muscidae; genus Haematobia; species Haematobia irritans. The sequence continues at coordinate 219,980,861 of NC_134397.1, read as the reverse complement.
GACAAATTTTCTATAGAAATAAAATGTTGACAAAATTTTCTATACAAATAAAATTTTGACAACATTTTCAATATAAATAAATTTTTGACAAAATTTTCTATATAAACAATATTTTGAGAAAGTTATCTATAGAAGAAATAAAATTTTGATAAAATCTTTTATAGAGATAAAAGCTGACAAAGTTTTCTATAGAAATAAAATTTTCACACAGGTTTTTATAGAAATAAAACGTTGACAAAATTTTCCATAGAAATTAAATTTTTAGAAAATTTACTATAGAAATAAAATTTTCTATAGAAATTTTCTGCAGAAATAAAATATTCACAAAATTTTCTATAGAAATAAAATTTTCAAAAACTTTCTATTAAAATAAAATTTTGACAAAATTTTCAATATAAATAAATTTTTGACAAGATTTTCTATATAAACAAAATTTTGAGAAAATTATCTATAGAAATAAAACTTAGACAAAATTTTCTATAGAATCTTCTACAGAAATAAAAGTTTACAAAATTTTTTTTAGAAATAAAATCTTGACAGAATATTGTATAGATATAAAATGTTGACAAGATTTTCTATAAAAATAAAATTTTGAGAAAATTTTCTATAGAAATAAAATTTTCACAAAACTTTCTATTGAAATAAAATGTTGACATTTTGAGAAAATTATCTATAGAAATAAAACTGAGACAAAATTTTCTATAGAAATAAAATTTTGACAAAATATTCTATAGAAATAAAATGTTGACAACATTTTCTATAGAAATAAAATTATGACAAAATTTTCTTTAGAAATAAAATTTTGATAAAATCGTATGTAGGTTAGGTTATGTTGCAGCCCGATGTATCAGGCTCACTTAGACTATTCAGTCCATTGTGATACCACAGTGGTGAACTTCTCTCTTATCACTGAGTGCTGCCCGATTCCATGTTAAGGTCAATGACAAGGGACCTCCTTTTTATAGCCGAGTCCGAACGGCGTTCCACATGGCAGTGCAACCACTTTGTGAAGCTTTGAAACCCTCAGAAATGTCACCAGCATTACTGAGGTGGGATAATCCACCGCTGAAAAACTTTTTGGTGTTCGGTCGTAGCAGGAATCGAACCCACGACCTTGTGTATGCAAGGCGTGCATGCAAACCATTGCATCACGGTGACTCCCAAAAATCTTCTATAGAAATAAAAGTTGACAAAATTTTCTATAGAAATAAAAATTTCACACAATTTTCTATAGAAATAAAATTTTGACAAAATTTTCTATTGAAATAAAATTTTGACAAAATTTTCTATAGAAATAAAATTTTGACAAACTTTTCTATAGAAATAAAATTTCGACAAAATTTTCTATAGAAATAAAATTTTTGGAAAATTTTCTATTAAAATAAAATTTTGTTGTTGTTCTTGATTTCAGCTTGAAACCATGCATTGACTAAACTACAAGTGTAAACTTAACCAACAGAGGAAAAGAAGAAGAGGATGCTGATGAGGAATGCGGTAATTCCGAAACGTGCGTCCATCCAACCATCTTGCAGTCTATAGGGCTTTGCCCAAATAAATTTGACAAACATTCCTTTCCTCTGTTGGTTAAGCTACACTTGTAGTTTAGTCAATGCATGGTTTCAAGCTGAAATCAAAAACAACATTAATGATTAAAAGCAAAAAATCAACAATAACAAAACAAAACGAATGAAAATAAAATTTTGAAAAATTTTTTTATAGAAATCAAATTATGACTAAATTTTGTATAGAAATATAATTATGACAAAATTTTCTATCGAAATAAAATATATATTTTAGAGGCATTGCATACAATTTTGGCAAAATTGTCCATAGAAACAAAATTTTCTATAGAAATAAAATTTTGACAAAATTTTCAATAGAAATAAAATTTGACAAAATTTTCTAAAGAAATAAAATTTTGACAAAATTTTCAATAGAACTAAAATTTAAAAAAAAAAATTTCAATAGAACTTAAATTTAAAAAATAAAATTTCAATAGAAATAAAATTTTCTGTAGAAAAAAAAAATTTTGAGAAAATTTTCTATAGAAATAAAATTTTGACAAAATTTTCTAAATAAATAAAATGTTGACAAAGTTTTTTGTATAGAAATGAAATTTTGAGAAATTTTTCTTTAGAAATAAAACCTATAGCAGAAAACCAATTGTGGTAACTGTCCACTTTCATGCAAGCGAAACAACTCATTGACTCTTTTCAGTCGAACGTTTTTTGGTGCATCGTTGAGCTCTTGAAGTTTTTCGAACTTCAATGGTTAAATGCGAAATCTAAAAATTTGGGTTATATTTTATCTTAATAAGCTCATCAATTATTTCAACATCACTTACTGTAGTTTCTCATAAAAAAATTAATAAATCTTTTTCCAAGAGCAATCCTTTGACTTCAGCTAATTTTGCCTTATCAGAAAAAAATGAAAGAAAATCTGATCAATGCTTAACGCAAAAAAAAAAAAAAATACAAACTCATAAATATTTTGCGTGTTTTCCATTTCTTTGAATACATTCCATTTTTCAGAAAAAAGAAAAATATATTTTAAAAAGGCCATACCAACGAAAAAAACAAATGTAAAACATAACTCTTTAAAAATGCATATATGCATGCCGCCGTAGCTGTCGTTGAAATATTTTTTAAATCGACTCTTTCTTTTTTCCTGCATGTTTAACACATCAAACTGTCATTTATTGGCCTCCATCAGCAACAACATCGAGCATGCATATTTGCAATCACACATCTGGATCATGGTAATGTATAGGAGGTAGGGGTGGAGGAGGTGGTAGAATGGACTTGCGACAACAGCAAAAATTCTGTAAATGTGCAATGAATGACAATATGATCACCACCCAATCAACCCCGTGCGATTCCATATCTCCTATTACAAATGTGTTAAAGCTACGGACCTGGGAAATTGCTCCAGTGGGGGCAAAAGGCATCACAGTGGAAAATTTCAAATAAAAATATTTTCTATAGACAATTTTATTTACTCGGAATTCTCTTTATAGGACCACTTTCCGAGAAATTTTGTAATTTGTTTTTGTCGTCGGTTGCCACCATATTACTTCTAAAGAAAAAAAATTTTCCTTATTTCTATGGAAATTTTGTCAGAATTTTATTTCCATCGAAAATTTTGTCAAAATTGCATTCCTATACAAAATGTTCACAAAATATTATTTCTATAGAAAATTTTGTCAAGATTTTATTTCTATAGAAAATTTTGTCAAAATTTTACTTCTATAGAAAATTTCCTCAAAATTTTATTTCTACAGAAAATTTTTTCAAAAAATTTATTTCTATAGAAAATTTTGTCAAAATTTTATTTCTACAGAAGACTTTCTCAAAGTTTTATTTCTGCAACACATTTTCTCAAAATTTTAGTACTATAGAAAATTTTGTCAAAATTTTAGTACTATAGAAAATTTGTCAAAATGTCATTTCAATAAAAATTTCTGTCAAAAATTTAGTTCTAAAGAAAATTTTGTAAAATTTTTAGTTCTATAGATAATCTTGCCAAAATTTTAGTTTTATAGAAATTTTTCTCAAAATATTATTGCTGTACAAAATTTTGTCAAAATTTTATGTCTATAGACAATTTTGTAAAAATTTTATTTCTATAGAAAAATTTGTAAAAATTTTAGTTCTACAGAAAAATTTTTAAAATTTTTAGTTCTGTAGAATTTCTTGTCCAAATTTTAGTTTTTTAGAAAATTTTCTCAAAATACTATTGCTGTAGAAAATTTTATTTCTATAGAAAATTTTGTCAAAATTTTAGCTCTATAGATTTTGTATAAATTTTAGGTCTACAGGATTTTCTTTTCAAAAATTTAGTTCTGTAGAAAATTTTGTTAAAATATTAGTTCTATAGAAATTTTTGTAAAAATTTTAGTTCCATAGAAAATTTTGTACAAATTTTATTTCTATAGAAAATTTTGTAAAAATGTTATTTCGATAGAAAATTTTGTCAAAATTTTATTTCTAGAAAAGGTTGTCAAAATTTCTATAGAAAATTTTGTCAAAATTTTATTTCTACAGAAGATTTTCTACAAGTTTTATTTCTACAGCACATTTTCTCAAAATTTTAGTTCCACAGAAAATTTGGTCAAAATTTTAGTACTATAGAAAATTTGCCAAAATGTAATTTCTATAGAAAATGTTTGCTTCTATAGAAAATTTCTTCCAAATTTTATTTCTATATAAAATTTTGTCACAAATTTAGTTCTAAAGAAAATTTTGTCAAAAAATTTAGTTCCAAACAAAATTTTGTAAAATTTTTAGTTCTATCGAAAATCTTGCCCAAATTTTAGTTTTATATTAGTTTTATTTTATATTTTTAATTTTCTCAAAATATTATTGCTGTAGAAAATTTTATTTCTAGACAAAATTATGTCAAAATTTTAGTTCTATAGGATATTTTTTCAAAATTTTAGTTCTAAAGAAAATTTTGTTAACATATTAGTTGTATAGAAAATTTTGTAAAGATTTTATTTCTATAGAAAGTTTTGTAAAAATTTTATTTCGATAGAAAATTTAGTCAAAATTTTATTTCTATTGAAAATTTTGTCAAAATTTTACTTCTATAGAAACTTTCTCAAAATTTTATTTCTATAGAAAAATTTGTCAATATTTTATTTCTATAGAAAAGTTGCCAAATTTTATTTCTATAAAAAATTTTCTCAAATTTTTATTTCTATAAAAATTTTTGTCAAAATTTTATTTCTATAGAAAATTTTGTCAAAATCTTATTTCTGTAGAAAATCTTGTCAAAATTTTATTTCTATAAAAATTTTTGTCAAAATTTTATTTCTATAGAAAATTTTATCAAAATTTTATTTCTATAGACATTTTTTTTTAACGTTAGTTCTATAGCATTGTTTTTTTCACAATTTTGGTTCTATTGAAAATTTTGTAAAAATATTAGTTGTATAGAAAATGTATTCAAAAATTTATTTCTAGGGAAAATTTTGTAAAAATTTTATTTCGATAGAAAATTTTATCAAAATTTTATTTCTATTGGAAATTTTGTCAAAATGTTAGTTGTATTGAAAATTTTGTTAAAATTTTAGTTCTATAGAAAATTGTGTCAAAATTTTATTTCTATAGAAAATTTTGTCAAAATTTTATTTCTATAGAAAATTTTTTTAAAATTTTATTTCTATAGAAAATTTTCTCAAAATTTTATTTAATAGAAAATTGTCTCAAAATTATTTTTCTATAGATAAATTTGTCAATATTTTATTTCTATTGAAAAGTGGCCAAATTTTATTTCTATAAACAATTTTTTTTTAATTTTATTCCCATAAAAATTTTTGTCAAAATTTTATTTCTATAGAAAATTTTGTCAAAATCTTATTTCTGTAGAAAATTTTGTCAAAAATTTATTTCTATAGAAAATTTTGTCAAAATGTTAGTTCTATAAATTTTTTTTTCAAAATTTTGTAAAAATATTAGTTGTATAGAACATGTGTTCTAAAATTTATTTCTATAGAAAAGTTTGTAAAATTTTATTTCTATTGAAAATTTTGTCAAAATGTTAGTTCTATAGAAAATTTTGTTAAAATTGTAATTCTATAGAAAATTTTGTCAAAATTTTATTTCTATAGAAAATTTTCTCAGAATTTTATTTCTATAGAAAATTTTCTCAAAATTTTATTTCTATAGAAAATTTTGTCAAAATTTTATGTCTATAGAAAATTTTGTCAAAATTTTATTTCTATAGAAAATTTTGTCAAAACTTTATTTGTATAGAAAAATTTGTCAATATTTTATTTCTATAGAAAATTTTCTCCAAATTTTATTTCTATAGAAAAATTTGTCAATATTTTATTTCTATAGAAAAGTTGCCAAATTTTATTTCTATAAAAAGTTTTCTCTAATTTTGATTTCTATAAAATTTTTTGTCAAAATCTTATTTCTGTAGAAAATCTTGTCAAAATTTTATTTCTATAGAAAATTTTGTCAAAATGTTAGTTCTATAGTAAATTTTATTTCTTTAGAAAATTTTGTCAAAAATTTATTTCTATAGATAAATTGTCAACATTTTTTTCTATAGAAAAATTTGCCAAAAATATTTTTTTCCATAGAAAATTTTGTCAAAATTGTTTTTCCATTTAATTTTATTCTATAGGACTTTTTGTAAAAGTTGTATTTCTATATTTTATTTATTTGTTTCAAATTAAAAAATGTTCATAACATTTTTTTTTCTAATACTTATTTTAATTTCAAAAATTTGCAAATTTTTTTCTTATATTAAAGGCCTTTTTATAGCCACTCTTGACTTTATTTTGCTCTTTTTGAAATAACAGGACTACGTCATTAAGTCTGATTTTGCTTCTTGTTGTGGACTCCATACACAAATGTGTCTGCCTGATTGTGTCATCTGAATGAATAAACGAATGTCGGTCGACCAGTGTATTTTTAATGGCTTGAAACTTCTGTTACCAATTTAAAATGTAAGACAACCGAAAAAGCCAACATGAGTACATGCCACAAAACAACATAAGCACACAAACACAAACACACACACACACACATTCACATTCACTTCCAAAGACCAAATCCAAATTTCCTACAGTACCAAATTGAGTTTTGTGGAGGAAGGATGTGAGGAAACAGAGTGCGGTGATGTAGGAGACGAAAGCCCCAAAGCATTTTCAGGCTTTAATTGAACATAATATACATGCGTATATGCTGCTTCATGCACTTGTTTATTGTACGAGGATCAATTTTTCGTTTTTGAAAATATGACAATGATTGGGAATCTGTAAATTGATGATATTTGAAGAGTTTTTTTCATAGTTAGGAAATACTTCTTCAGAATTCTTTTAATCTTCAGAATTATTTTTAATCATAATACTTTAAGGCCCATAACTTTCCCAACGTACCTCGTTAATGTCTTGGGATTTATTGCATATTGTCACTGCTTTAAAGCGTGCGAAAAATTAAAGTTTTTCACATTTTTTTGTTCTGGTCATACAAGACAGAAACATTTTACTAGCAACACTGGTTGACTGACAAACTGACTGAGTGCTTTAACTTGCAGCAAACAGCACATTTCATTATGTTGCGACAGCCATGTTAAACACAGCCCCAAAAGCAAGCAATGCAATTTGTTTGCCTGCAACCAACCAACTAGCCAGCAATGGCAATCAAATAGAATGCTAATGACAACTACAAGGCAATTTTCGTAAATGAGGCTCACACACGCTTTCAAAATATGTCCAAAAACCACAAAAGAAAGACATCCCAATCAAAGTCCAGGGAGTGGTGTGTCTCTGTCTCTTCTGCCATTCATGTGTCATGTGTGTGGCAAGCGATTGACAAAAGTGGCTATAACCGCAATACCAGACGGGTCATATGGCAATAAGGCCAAAAAAAACAAAAGAAGCTTCTAACAAAAGAGACCTAATTATTGGTAACTAAGTTAGTACCGGTTTTTGTCTAAAGATAGAAAATGAGGTTGCAGTAAAGTGGTGCCGTTTGTAGAGTTAGAACTTCAGAAAATCCTTCATAGCTTCAGTCCCTTGCCTCACGAAAACAACCTCAAAAAGCTTCCTATGTGAATTGAAGTTAGCTGTCGAAATAATTAATGCGGAAGAAAGTTTGCTGCCGAAAGAACTAGTGTCTTCACGTTCCTATTGCGTTTAGTTTGAACGGAAAGCGGGTATGCCACTGGCCTTGTTCTTGCCTTTCGCTGTCGGGGCTCTATTTTATATTATCGTACTATCAAAACGTAGGTGGGAAGTATGTTCTTACTACGGAAAATTCATGTTGTTGTAGGTCAGAATATCATGTTAATCCATCTAATTGAAGAAGCAATCAGTGCGGAAGAAAGTTAAACCCTAAGCATTTAGTGCGGAAGCAAACTTACTGCCGAAGAATTAGTACAGAAGCAAGCTAAATGGCAGAGGCAATCTAATCTTCGAAGCAATCAGTTAGTGCAGACCCAAATTAATTTCCGATACAATCTGTGCGGACGCATGCTAGTTGCCGGAAGAATTAGTGTGGTATGTTTGAATTTTGGTGGTACGACTTTTATTCTCTGTATAAAAAATTGTTTTTAGAAATTTTTTCGAATAAAAATTCAAAATATTTTCATATCGAAAAACAAAATCTTATAGAAAATGTTTTTCTATAAACAAAATATGAATTACCATTGGGATTTTAAGATTAGTGGACAAATATGGTAGACTTAATATAGCATAATGCATTCACGGTTGCCACTCGAGCCAAAAATAATCTATCAAAATTTGGAGAAAATTTTACCGCAAAACAACCAAACCAAAAAATTTATTGAGCAAAATTTCTATATTCTATAGGAAATTTTGTCAAAATTTTATTTCTATAAATTTGTTTTCCAAATTTTTTCCAAAATTTTATTTCTATAGAAAACTTTGTCAATTTTTTTTTAGAAAATTTTTTAATAATTATATTTCTATACAATTTTTTTTTATTTCTATAGAAAATATTTCAAAATTTTATTTCTAAAGAAAATTTTGTCAAAATTTTATTTCTATAGAAAATGTTGTCAAATTTTTATTTCTATAGAATTTTTTTTTCAAAATTTTATTTCTAAACCACATAGTGGTTAGGGTATAATAAGCTCGATTGGCCAAAAAATGTGCCTATATACCGATCGACTCAGAATCACCCCCTGAGTCGATCTAGCGCTTAGTGTCCGTCCGTCCGTCTGTCCATGTATTTGTTGTTCACAGGATTCCGGTCGCAATTATTAACCGATTTAGATGAAATTTGGTACAGGGTGTTTTTTGGGCATAAGGACGAACGCTATTGAATTTGGAAGAAATCGGATCAAATTTAGATATAACTCCCATATATATGTATCGCCCGACTTCGACAAATGGAGTCACGTTGCGCTGTTTAACAAACCGATCGTCATCAAATTTTGCACATAGTAAACGTTTTCATCGCCCTTCAAGTCTGCAAAATTTCATCGAAATCGGTTTAGATTTAGATATAGCTCCCATATATATGTATTGCCCGATTTTCCCAAATTTGGCCATAAAAACCTTATTTATAAGCGATCTAACTTAAACTTGGCTTACTCTAATCTTTTATGGTACTGACAATATGTGCCAAAAATAATCGAAATCGGTTCAGATTTAGATATAGCTCCCATATATATGTATCGCCCGATTTTGCCAAATTTGGCCGAAAACCCCCTTATTTATCAACCGATAGTACTCAAAGTTGGCTAAATATAATACTCTATAGCTCTAACTATATGTGCGCAATTTCATCGAAATCGGTTCAGATTTAGATATAGCTCCCATATATATGTATCGCCCGATTTTGCCAAATTTGGCCGAAAAACCCCTTATTTATCAACCGATAGTACTCAAAGTTGGCTAAATGTAATCTTCTATAGCTCTAACTGTATGTGCGAAATTTCATCGAAATCGGTTCAGATTTAGATATAGCTCCCATATATATGTATCGCCCGATTTGGTCAAATTTGGCCGTAAAACCCTTATTTATCAACTGATCGTACTCAAAGTTGGCTAAATGTAATCTTCTATAGCTCTAACTGTATGTGCGAAATTTCATCGAAATCGGTTCAGATTTAGATATAGCTCCCATATATATGCATCGCCCGATTTTTAAAAATTTGCCCTTAATAACCTTATTTTTGGCCATAGGGGCCTCATTTATTAACTGATCGTACTCAAATTTTATACCAAGTGACCTTCTGTGGTATCAATCATACCTGCAAAATATTATACAAATTGGTTCAGATTTAGATATAGGTCCCATATATATGCATCGCTCGATTTTCCCAAATTTGGTCATAATACTTTTATTTATTAACCAATGTTACTCAGATTTCAAATTTTGATGTACTAGCCGATCGTATTTAGACTTACATTTAGCTCTTACATAAATCTATTGCCCTATTTGCAGAAATTTGGATTTATTACCCACAACTAATTGACCGATTTCCTCTTTTTTAATAATGGACTCAATATTAGTGGCATACTAACTCTTTTGGTGCAAAATAAACTATAGCTCTTAATATTAGACATTTCTGCTCAGATTGTGACAAGACACTCATAAACATGTACCCCCCTTTATGTTCTCCAAAACCTATACCAATGATACTCCAAAACCTATACCAATGATACCCCACAAATGCTTATGTTTACTAATTCAGTAGGTGTGGTTTAGGGTATGATATAGTTGGCCCCGTCGACTTTCTACTTTACTCACTGGTTTTTTTATAAGTTTAGTTGGAGAGGAATATTTTGCAAAATCTACCAAAACATGACGAATTCTACTGTGGCAACCGTGAGTGCAATCCCTATTGTGTTAGAATTAAGAAGCAAAGGAAGCTGGCTAATCACTGCCAAGGACAAATGGAAGGATAGACTTCAAAATTCAGTTAGTGAATGAACTTCAGCTAATAGTTAAGGCACATTGTAATGACCACTATGTCAACTACGATGTCTTTTTGTCCAGAATTATTCGTATTCTACGTTGCCGCACTTTGCCACCACAGATACCAAAGAATGTCTTCATACTTCGTTAATGTTGGAGATTTTTGTATGCGGTCATGTAAACATGTTAATTCTGGTTATAACTTGGCTGGTTGGTTGGCTAGCTGCCGCACTTAATCTGATGCCATTATTGCTGTGGATCTTCATATACTACCGAGTACTCGTCTTCATTTATAAGACCACAAGACATGAGACACACTCAATGAATGGGTAGATGGGACCACAAAAACACACGGCCACATCATTGCAGAAACCACTCGTAGTCGTACAGGCATCACCATTATCGTCACATCATGTCAGGACAGCTGCATGATTAATTAACCCTTGTGGGCTTTCTTGGTTACTGTTAAAGATATTAATTTGTCTTTTGTTTTCTGGTTATTAAAAATGATTATCGACGCTCATTGATTTACATTAAAGGCCAAGCATGTAATACTTGTGGTGGGTTCGTTGAAAGACCTTGAAATGATCAATTACTCAGTTTGGTTGAATTGTGGTTACAACAGAAGGAACATGATGGGACAAGGTCTGGAGGTCTAGGTTCAAAGTGGCATAACTTCTAATCAAAAATACGAAATTCCTATAATTTTATTTCCATTTAATCAAAAATCATTCATTGATATTAACCACGGTTGCCACTGTTGGTAGAATTTTAAGAAGAATTGTATTTTTTTTACTGTTTGGTGGATTGATAGAATTATTGATGCATTGGTAGATTTTGCAAAATATCCCAGCAAAAAAAGCGTCGCCAAAAAAGTAGTGAAAGTGTTCTTTCTGGATCCGGAAGTAGTGCAAAATTTGCGCAGAAGCGATGAATTTAACGTGGGAGCCACCGTGGTGCAATGGTTAGCATGCCCGCCTTGCATACACAAGGTCGTGGGTTCGATTCCTGCTTCGACCGAACACCAAAAAGTTTTTCAGCGGTGGATTATCCCACCTCAGTAATGCTGGTGACATTTCTGAGGGTTTCAAAGCATCTCTAAGTGGTTTCACTGGAATGTGGAACGCCGTTCGGACTCGGTTATAAAAAGGAGGCCCCTTGTCATTGAGCATAACATGGAATCGGGCAGCACTCAGTGATAAGAGAGAAGTTCACCAATGTGGTATCACAATGGACTGAATAGTCTAAGTGAGCCTGATACATCGGGCTGCCACCTAACCTAACCTAACATGGGCTTGTCATAGTATGAATGTCCACCATTTCAACAGCCGCTGCACTTAATTTGCATCACTTATTACGGTGTGATCCGAATTCATTGTTTTGGATGTGAATTAAAAAATTTTGCGACATTTTGCTAAATAAATAATTTTTATATTTTTTTTTTTAAATGTTTTTTAATACATTCTAACGCTTTTCTGAAACGTCTGAATTAAAATATTTGGAAAAATTCGTAATATATCTTGAATGGATTTATAATTTTTTTCGACAAAATTTCATAAATGGTGCATGCTTATTCTGTTTTTAACCATTTTAAACAAAAAAAAAAAAATAAATTTACGCATTAAAAATAAGAAAAAAGCGAGTTATAAATAATTGAATAAAAGAACTTCCTGTGTAGTTAAATAAAGAACATCTTTGGGAACACATTCTTTGGAAGTGTTTTTTAAAGTTGTGCCTTTAGAAGAACTTCCAAATTTTTTGCTGGGATTCCCAACTAAGAGGTACTTTAAAAATGTTCTATACAAATAAAAATTTGACAAATTTTTTTACAACATTTTTTATAGAAATAAAATTTTGACAAAATTTTCTATAGAAATAAAATTTTGACAAAATTTTCTATAGAAATAAAATTTTGACAAAATTTTCTATAGAAAAAAATATTTACAAAATTTTCTATAGAAATAAAATTTTGACAAAATTTTCTATAGAAATAAAATTTTGACAAAATTTTGTATAGAAATAAAACGTTGACAGAATTTTCTATAAAAAAAATTACAAAATTTTCTATAGAAATAAAAAGTTGACAAAATTTTTTATAGAAAGAAAATTGAAAAAATTTTCTATATAAAATTTCGACAAAATTTTATATAGAAATAAAATTTTGACAAAATTTTCTTCAGAAAAAAATTTAACAAAATTTTCTATAGAAATAAAAATTTGACACAATTTTCTTTAGAAATAAAATTTTGATAAAATTTTCTATAGAAATACAATTTTGACAAAATTTTCTTTAGAAATAAAATTTTGACAAAATTTTCTTCAGGAAAAAAATTTTACAAAATTTTCTATAGAAATAAAATTTTGACACAATTTTATATTGAAATAAAATCGTTACAACAATTTCTATAGAAATAAAAATTTGACAAAATTTTCTATAGATATAAAATTAAAAAAAAAATCTATATAAATAAAATTTTGACTAAATTTTTTATAGAAATAAAATTTTGAAAAAAATTTCTATAGAAATAAAATTTTTGAAAAAATTTCTATACAAATAAAATTTTGAAAAAAACTTTTATAGAAATAAAATTTTGACAAAATTTAGTATAGGAATAAAAATTTAAAATTTCGTGTTTTGTTTTTTATTGTTGGTTTGTACTGTAATCATATTTGTTATTTTGATCTCAGCTTTAAAACCATTGTGTTGACTAAACTACAAGAGTAGCTTAACCAACAGAGGAAAAGAATGTTTGTTAAATTTATTTGGGCAAAGTACTATAGACTGCAAGATGGTTGGATGGACGCACGTTTCGGAATTACCGCATTACTGATCAGCATCCTCTACTTGCAGCAAACCTATTAACCAATTATCAGAATAAATTCAGAAAGTTCGCTAAACCCTAAGTGAACCACACTTGAACCTTCCGAAAAAATAAAATTTTGAAAAAATTTTCCACAGAAATAAAATTTTGACGAAAATTTATATAGAAATAAAATTTTGACAAAATTTTCTTTAGAAATAAAATTTTGACGAAATTTTTTATAGAAATAAACATTTGAAAAAATATTCTATAGAAATAAAATTTTTACAAAAATTTTCTATATAAATAAAATAAAAAAATGTTAACAAAATTTTCTATAGAAAAAAATTTTTGAGACAATTTTATATTGAAATAAAATTTTGACAAAATGTTCTATAGAAATAAAATTTTGAAAAAAATTTCTATAGAAATAAATTTTGGGACAATTTTATATTGAAATAAAATTTTAACAAAATTTTCTATAGAAATAAAATTTTGAGACAATTTTATATTGAACTAAAATGTTGACAAAATTTTCTTTAGAAATAAAATTTTGACAAAAATTTCCTTTAGAAATAAAATTTTGACAAAATTTTCTATAGAAATACAAATTTTACAAAAATTTTCTATATAAATAAAATGTTGACAAAAAATTCTATAGAAATAAAATTTTGACACAATTTTCTATACAAATAAAATATTGAGCAATTTTATATTGAAATATAATTTTGTTTAGAAATAAAATTTTGACAAAATTTTCTATAGAAATAAAAGTTTGACAACATTTTCTTTAGACAAAATTTTCTATAGAAATAAAGTTTTGACAAAAAATTTTCTATAGAAATAATATTTGGACATTATTTTTTATTGAAATAAAATTTTAACAAAATTTTTTATAGAAATAAAATTAAATTTTTTCAAAACTTTCTATAGAAATAAAATTTTGACAAAATTTTTTATAGAAATAAAATTTTGACGAAAATTTCTATAGAAATAAAATTTTGATAAAATTTTCTTTAGAAATAAAAAATATTGAAATAAAATTTTAACAAAATTTTCTATAGAAATAAAATTTTTACAAAAATTTTCTATATAAATAAAATGTTGACAAAAATTTCTATAGAAATAAAATTTTGACACAATTTTCTATACAAATAAAATATTGAGCAATTTTATATTGAAATATAATTTTGTTTAGAAATAAAATTTTGACAAAATTTCTTTTAAAAATAAAATTTTGATAAAATTTTCTTTAGAAATAAAATTTTGATAAAATTTTCTTTAGAAATAAAAAATATTGAAATAAAATTTAAACAAAATTTTCTATAGAAATAAAATTTTGAGACAATAATATTGAAATAAAATTTTGATGAGATTTATATAGAAATAAAATTTTGAAAAAAAAATCCTTTAGAAATAAAATTTTGACAAAATAGAAATAAAATTTTGACATCAATTTTCTATACAAATAAAATTTTGACAAAAATTTTCTATACAAATAAAATTTTGACAAAATTTTGTATAGAAATAAAATTTTTACAAAATTTTCTATTGAAATACAATTTTGACAAATATTGCTATGGAAATAAAATTTTGAAAAAATTTTCTTTAGAAATAAAATTTTGACAAAAATTTCTATGGAAATATAATTTTGACAAAATTTTCTATACAAATACATTTTTTAAAACAATTTTCTCCAAATTTTGGTAGATTAGCTTTGGCTCGAGTGGCACTGGGTTTAGCAATTTACAAAATATTATAATAAAAAAAATACAGAATAATATGAATTATTTAATTAAATGTAGGAAAACATGGCCAAAAATGTTAAAATTAATAAAAGAATTTTTTTTTGAAAATTTTAAGCTTTTTAAGTAGGCCTTCCCTTAATATGCCTACCTCTTCAGCTGGCTTACTCTTAAAA
The DNA here is from genome assembly GCF_050003625.1 of Haematobia irritans. Classification (NCBI taxonomy): domain Eukaryota; kingdom Metazoa; phylum Arthropoda; class Insecta; order Diptera; family Muscidae; genus Haematobia; species Haematobia irritans. The sequence continues at coordinate 219,965,736 of NC_134397.1, read as the reverse complement.
AAAAATCTGTATGAATTTATTTAATGAGAAGATATTCCAATATGCATTGCAAAATTTTCGTTTTTGTCTGCTTCAAGTACACTAAACCCGTTTCCACTTTCCATAGTGTAGATGAAAATTTATGCTAATTTTCCTTATTGAGATTACCTAGCAAGTCTTTCTATTGTTCTTTAAAATATATTAAGGAAAACAAAAAAAAAACGCTGTCTTAGTTCATGGAAACTAATCCTTATACCTTTTCTATGGAATATTACACCAATATAATAATAAAGAAAGAAAGAAAAATGCTAAACACAATAAAGTTTTATTCTTTAACAATTCATTAATCGGTTATATGCACAAACAACATTAAAACAAAATTTTTAATGCCAAGTTTGTTATGGCTACCAATTTTTTTGATTTTTTAATCAAAAAATATATTCCATAGATTGAATAAATAAATAAATATATAGAAAAATATAAAATGTCGATTTGCCGATTTTTGTCTCGCAATTTTATTTTAGAAAATTAAATTTTTTATTAAATTTTTTTAAATTAAATTTTTAGTCTCAGAGTTTAATGAAATAAACTTTTTAAATTGTGAAGAACTTTTGAAACTATTGACATAAATTTGAAATTTCGGAAATAAAACGTGGGAACTTCTTTTTGACTTCTCCAGCTTTGTCAAAAATTTCTAAAAAACTTAAGTGATTTTTCCGCCATTTCAAGGCCATAATTCGTGGCAAAGGTTGCAATTTCGTACGAATCTATATTGATTCTGAAATTTCCGACATTTTCTTGTTTTTGAGTAATAAAATTAACTATATACGTGTTAAACTTCGCGCAGCCCGAATCTTATGTACCCTCCACTATACATTGCCTAAAGAATTATACCAGAGACTGTCATTCGGAATCTAATTACTTGGGTTGTGATAACTGTTGAGGAGGGCAACTGGCATTTTGGAGAGTGAATTTGGCACTAAATAATACCAAATTGTCGATCATCTCAAAACAGTGGGCAAAAATACCGCAGAGCCACTTTCGTGGATCCTTTCAAGGATTTGTTGGTCTTTGGATACCATAATTCGACACTTTTTGTTTTTGAAAAAAAAAAAAACAATAAAGAAAATTCGAAAACATAGAATTTTATTTTATTGCATTACATATCAGCCACCCTTTATATCACACAGAACCACATTTTACAACTCTTAAACACCTTTTTTTAAGATCAATTAAATTGCATTGAAAAAAAAAAACTTAAAAAAAAAATTATAATAATAGTACAATTACTTTAAATTTAAATATTGCTGCACATATTCAAAAGTGATGCACACATAAAAACTGGAATTACATTGTGGTACTAGAAGCAAAGCTAATTTTATATTTGATATTTGTATTGACAAATCAATTCCTAATTTAACAAAAACTATGTAGTCTCTGTCGATCATGCAATGAAAGTCCAACAATTCGGGTTAATGCACCGATTTATAATTTCACGTTTTCATAGATGGATTGTTCTATATTTTAAAATGAAATCTTCGTTATTGTAGGTTAGGTTTGGTATAGTGACATCCCGTTATTTCAGGCTATTCGGTCCAATGTATTAGCACATTGATGAACTTCTCGTTATTATAAGCTGTGGCTTGATTACTATAGACAGACGGATATCGATATATCGCTTCAGAGCATTAAACTGCTCAAAAAGGCATATACTGCTAAAACTGGTATTTCGATTTATTATAAATAAAAACAATGCACACATGGAAATCCTTTTGAAGTTAGTTACCAGGGAGAAAATAGGTCATACTTTTGACCGTAGTTGCCATTGATCAATTGATTTGCTTTAAAGAAGGGTATACAGATTATTACTAATAATAGAACACATTGCACTGAATTTACGTGTTGCACACATAAACAACTTTATTGTATTCTGATACAAGAACCACAGACGTTTTTATGTGTAATAATTATTCTCATAAATCAATTAAAATTAATTGTAAATTTTCCAATTTTAATTAATGGTTTGTAATGCAGGCCATAAATACATAACTGCTTGTATTGGCTTGTTTTAATAAAGGGCCATCTGTTCTGATTTTTTCTTTTTTTTTAATCTTTTTATGAATATTATCTCATGTTTGAGATTATTTCCCAATAATGTTTTCCCAATTTATATCTTAAATATTATTAAGCGCCAGCTTATTTGTTAACATTCACACAACATTCTTTCCTATAATTTTTTTTTTTTTTTGATTTTTATTACCAAGTAAATTTTTCATTACAAAATAGGGGTATCATAAATTCCACATTAAAAAAACCCTTATTAAAAAAAAAAAAACAAACAAACATATGCATGACCCTGTCACGGCTATCAAAATTTGTTTTTATCACTTCAATGATGCTTGACAATCAGCTACATAAAGACATAAAATATTCTGAACACAAAGATAAAAATTCTGGAAAAAAATAAAATTCTTTAAAATATTATTTCTTAAGAAAATTATTTTGGTAAAATGTGAAAAGGGGGGGGGGAGCCTTGTTAGTCCATCTCTTGATAAACATAAGACAAATTCTCTATGAGGCATGCCTCATTTATTTGATGAGATAATACGGTTGAGAGACGATGTCATTTGTGGTGTTAACGCCAATGGTGATTGTGTGGTAGTGGTGTGAAATACAACCATAACCCATTTTGGTACTTGATACGTGCATTTATCAAAACAGGCAGACAAGTCCACAAAAGCTTCCATTTCAAGGTGTGTTTTCGGGGAAAATTAATGCATTGGAATGTTACATCAAAACATAAAGCGAAACGTTTCTTCTCTACAGTAAACAAAAAAAGAGGAGAAAACACGTCTGTTTCGAAAATTTTGTAATAGTGTAGGTAAATATGGGACCGAATATTAGGTGGTTTCGCACCTTTGCCCTTGTCTGTATCGAGGATGAAAAATGTTCTTCACCCTAACCAATAGACCATGACCAAGTGTCTACCATTATCATTATAACACCTCATTATTATCGCCATCATAATCTCATCATGATACAGGAGGGGTAGAAACAACACCACACCATACAATAGATGACTGGATAACTTAGCGATATCTGCTGGTATAGAAAATGTCTTTTTCTTCACTACTGACTGGGGTTTTAGTAGTTTTGGTGTTGATGCAAAGTTGCAGCATCAATTACATGGACGTTGAAAGATATCCAGACATTCATCTCATTCTCATGGCACTCATCGTCATTCATACAACTATTCAACTTTTGGTATCATTCCATCTCTCTCCTCTGAGTGGGTGTTGGACAAACACTATCATTGGGTATCTGGACGATGGACACTTAATAAATAAACAAACACCGGCATTAACTTAAAATAAACAAAACCAACAACGACTCCGCCACTTGCAAATGGTGCAACATCATCAACACTATGAGGCCCAAAATTTTCACGAAAACAGGCCACAACAAAAAGTAGACTCATGCAGTACTGAGTCAATGAAAGCATCATAATGTTCCCTTAACCTCATATAAATATATGCATAATATGGGGCCATACTGATGGGATTATATGTATCAACTTTAGTGATACATTCACAACAAAGTTTCATAGATAAACACTCAAAAATCTCATTTTGCCAAATTTTATTTATTCTATGAAAAATTTTTTCAAAGCATTATTTTTTTAAATTTTATTTTTGTATAACATTTTGTCAAAATTTTATTACTATAGCAAATTTTGTCAAAATTTTATTTTTATGGAAAATTTTGTCAAAATTTTATTTCTATAGAAAATTTTGTCAAAATTTTATATCTATAGAAAATTTTTACAAAATTTTATTTCTGCAGAAAATTTTGTCAAAATTTTATTTCTATAGAAAATTTTGTCTAAATTTTATTTCTACAGAAAATTTTGACAAAATTTTATTTCTATAGAAAATTTTGTCAAATTTCATTTCTACAGAAAATTTTGTCAAAATTTTATTTCTTTAGAAAATTTTGTCAAAATTTTACTTCTATAGAAAATTTTGTCAAAATTTTATGTCTATAGAAAATTTTGTCAAAATTTTATGTCTATAGAAAATTTTGCAAAATTTTATTTCTATAGAAAATTTTGTCAAAATTTTATTTCTATAGAAAATTTTGTTAAAATTTTATTTCTACAGAAAATTTTGTCAAAATTTTATTTCTATAGAAAATTTTTACAAAATTTTATTTCTGCAGAAAATTTTGTCAAAACTTTATTTCTATAGAAAATTTTTTCTAAATTTTATTTCTACAGAAAATTTTGACAAAATTTTATTTCTATAGAAAATTTTGTCAAATTTCATTTCTACAGAAAATTTTGTCAAAATTTTATTTTTATAGAAAATTTTGTCAAAATTTTATTTCTACTGAAAATTTTGTCTAAATTTTATTTATACAGAAAATTTTGACAAAATTTTATTTCTATATAAAATTTTATAAAAATTTTACTTCCGCAGAAAATTTTGTCTAAATTTTATTTTTATAGAAAATTTTGTCTAAATTTTACTTCTATAGAAAAATTTGTCAATATTTTATTTCTCCAGAAAATTTCGTCATAATTTTATTTCTATAGAAAATTTTGTCACAATTTTATTTCTATAGAAAATTTTGTCATAATTTTATTTCTATAGAAAATTTTGTCACAATTTTTTTTCTATAGAAAATTTTGTCAAAATTTTATTTTTATAGAAAATGTTGTCAAAATTTATTTCTATAGAAATTTTTGTCAAAATTTTATTTCTTTAGAAAATTTTGTCAAAATTTTACTTCTATAGAAAATTTTGTCAAAATTTTATTTCTATAGAAAATGTTATCAAAATTTTATTTTTATAGAAAATTTTGTCAAAATTTTATTTCTATAGAAAATTTTGACAAAATTTTATTTCTATAGAAAATTTTGACAAAATTTTATTTCTATAGAAATTTTTGTCACAATTTTATTTCTTTAGAAAAATTTGTCAAAATTTTACTTCTATAGAAAATTTTGTCAAAATGTTATTTCTATAGAAATTTTTGTCAAAATTTTATTTCTTTAGAAAATTTTGTCAAAATTTTACTTCTATAGAAAATTTTGTCAACATTTTATTTCTATAGAAAATGTTATCAAAATTTTATTTTTATAGAAAATTTTGTCAAAATTTTATTTCTATAGAAAATTTTGACAAAATTTTATTTCTATAGAAAATTTTGACAAAATTTTATTTCTATAGAAATTTTTGTCACAATTTTATTTCTTTAGAAAATTTTGTCAAAATTTTACTTCTATAGAAAATTTTGTCAAAATGTTATTTCTATAGAAAATTTTGTCAAAATTTCATTTCTATAGAAAATTTTGTCAAAATTTCATTTCTATAGAAAATTTTGTCAAAATTTTATTTCTACAGAAAATTTTGTCAAAATTTTATTTCTATAGAAAATTTTGTCAACATTTTATTTCTATAGAAAATGTTGTCAAAACTTTATTTCCATTTATCAGAATAAATTCAGGCAGTTCGCTAAAAAATTTTTTATAAAAATAAAATCTTGACAAAATTTTTATTTCTATACAAATTTTGCTAAATTTTATTTGTATAGATAATTTTGGAAAAATTTTATTTCTATTGAAAATTTTATAAAATTTTTATTTCTATCGAAAATGTTGTCAAAATTTTATTTCTATAGAACATTTTTTCAAAATTTTATTTCTATAGAATATCTTGTCAAAATTGTATTTCTATAAACAATTTTGCCAAAATTTTATTTTTAAAGAAAATTTTGTCAAAACTTTATTTCTATAAAAAATTTTGTCAAAATGTCATTTCTATAAAAAATTTTGTCAAAATTTCATTTCTATAAAAAATTTTGTCAAAATTTCATTTCTATAAAAAATTTTGTCAAAATTTTATTTCTGTAGAAAATTTTGTCAAGATTTTATTTCTATAAAAAATTTGTTAGCGAACTGCCTGAATTTATTCTGATAAATGGTTGATAGTTTTGTTGCAAGTAGAGGATGCTGATGAGGAATGTGGTAATTCTGAAACGTGCGCCCATCCAACCATCTTGCAGTCTATAGGGCTTTGCCCAACTAAATTTAACAAACATTATTTTCCTCTGTTGGTTAAGCTACTTGTAGTTCCGTCAACATAATGGTTTTAAAGCTGTGATCAAACAAATGTAGAATATTTTGTAAACATTTCAGTTCTATAGAAATTTTTATCACAATTTTACTTCTTTAGAAAATTTTGTCAAAATTTTACTTCTATAGAAAATTTTGTCAAAATTTTATTTTTATAGAAAATTTTGTCAACATTTTATTTCTATAGAAAATTTTGTCAAAATTTTATTTCTATAGAAAATTTAGTCAAAATTTTATTTCTATAGAAAATTTTGTCAAAATTTCATTTCTATAGAAAATTTTGCCACAATTTTATTTTTATAGAAAATTTTGTCTAAATTTTATTTCTACACAAAATTTTGACAAAATTTTATTTCTATAGAAAATTTTATAAAAATTTTATTTCTGCAGAAAATTTTGTCAAAAATTTGTTTCTATAGGAAATTTTGGTTAAATTTTATTTCTACAGAAAATTTTGTCTAAATTTTATTTCTACAGAAAATTTTGTCTAAATTTTATTTCTACAGAAAATTTTGTCAAGATTGTATTTTTATAGAAAATTTTGTCAAAATTTTATTTCTATAGAAAATTTTGTCAAAATTTTATTTCTATAGAAAATTTGGTCACAATTTTATTTCTATAGAATATTTTGTCAAAATTTTATTTCTATAGAATATTTTGTCAAAATTTTATTTCTTTAGAAAATTTTGTCAAAATTTTCTTTCAGTAGAAAATTTTGCCAAAATTTTATTTCTATAAAAAAAATTGTCAAAATTTTATTTCTGTAGAAAATTTTGGCAAAATTTTATTTCTAGAAACAAAACGCCTTTTGTATGTAATAATCGCAAATTTAATTTAATTAATTTCTTTTTTGTTTTTTGCTGGTAAGGGTAGGAAAATACTTTATGCACCTGAGAGTGTGTCCACTCGTGAGCCGGACTTCAAATGGCTACCGGCTAAAAACCCATCCCTATTCCTTTGGGGTATGATTACCACCCGCTTTCGCATTACTTCGAGGTGGACGCACCGTGGTCCGTGACCATCTCCTTGTAGTCTGCATCCAGATTCAAGCTTACATTACTCATATCGTAGTGTCCATGATAATCTTTTTCCTGGTGAGAACGTGTTCTACAAATCGCCCTATGGCCTCCCTGTTCTTCTCACTCTGTACCATCTTCTGGACTATATTTCTCGAACAGACTTGTCCATTTTCACCCTCTAGCGCTGTCCGTCGTTCTGCCCTACGGCTACATATAATAAATGTATTTTCGGCATTATCCGCGACCTCTTCTTCTTCCTTAATGTACTTCTCTGAGCAGCATTCTTCCATACGATGCATACGATACTTTCTAAAGTATCCGTGACCAGAGAGCATCTGAGTCATGTAATACGTTACTTATCCGCATCTTCTCTCTCGCCATAACTGAGAGCATCTGAGGAATACATAATACGTTACTTCTCCGCATCGCCATAACTCTATGTTAGTTCTAAGGCGGTGTGTCCATCTGCCCTTTGTCGCATTGATCCATCGTTCCAGCCATCTATCTCTGGTGTCATGTGCATCACGTCTTGTTGGAGGTTTATTGGGATCGTTCCTGCTTGCTATCAATAATGCGTCTTCCCCGATACCGTGCGGTATGCTGAAGTGATTCTCAGATGTGCCGTTCTCTGTACTGAAAACAGCTTCTTCGCTAGTCCGTCTTTGTAGGTTCGACGTCCAGATCTCACATCCATAGTCATCACCAACTCTGTAAATTTTACAAAAATTAATTATTACTATAATTTAAATTGAATTAATTTAATTTAAATTACTAAAATTCAAATTAAATATTGCTGTAATATAAATTGAAAATTGAAACCGATCAAATTAATTAAATCCAAATAAATTAAATAAATTTTAAAGTAATATCACCCAAATAAAATCACATTAAAGTATACAAAAAAGTTTACATTAAATTAAAATAAATTAAACTTTATTCTTTTTCGCTTCCTCTATTTGGGTCCACTGTTATGGTATGGCCTATTTTCATTCGTCCAGTTAGGGGATGCATATTTCCATATCTTTGTGTGTGTGTGTGTGCGTTTTTAAATTATGTGAGACAGAGCACGTGTATCATGTCACTCTCTGTGTGTCAGAGTAGTTGTAAGTCAGTGCAAGGATACGCTACAAGTATGTGCTCTTTGCATAATACATGCAAATTCTGCTGGTATCACATCTGCTGCTTATGCGGCTTTTAATTTAGCAGAGTTGACTTGTTAAAACCGTAAAATGGAGTGAAAGAACATTGCGGTGCAACGTGACTGACCAAACTAACGAAAGGCAAACGGAGAACCGACATGGAGACTTAAGAACCGAAAAAAGCTGGCACACTACAAAAAGGAATTGCAATATGCCATAGATATTATTCTAAAGAAAGCACACAATAGAAGAGGAAAAAATGGAATACATGAAAGGAAGAAGTAATGATGCTTTTTCTTAGCATATTCACATATATATTTTACCCATTCAGTCAGTCGATGGATACTATGTCTTTTCTCAGATAGGTCATGTAAAACACTGTCAAAGAATTTCTTTAAAAATGTAAAAAAAAAAAAATTGAAAAAATTATCCAATGAAACCTCCCAAGTGGTGACACTTGTGACAAAAATGGAAAATCTCTCAAATTTGGACAAAATTTAGAAGACATTGGGTATGTTAACAATTCTATTAATTAAAAATTTATCCATGCTTGACCTTTAAGGAAATAACCTTATCATAGTAAAGAAAATTGTATTGCGATAATTTTCTTTGATTAACAATTCTTTTGTTTCACTACATTAAGGCCACAAATGTTAAAGCCTCACCTCGTAACTTCGATGATGAGGTTTACTTCTACCTCTCTCGGACAATATGTCTATCCATTCATGTCTATACGTAAGCCACTCGTATGACCCTATTCCGAATAAGCTACACTTGAATCAAGGTTTCTCATGTTTTGTTTCCTCCTTTTTTTTGGGATTTTCCCCAGTTTTTGACTCTAGGGTGCGTTTGTCCCCAAGCGGAAAAAAATCCATGGCAGCCAGACAGAGTGACTGACTATGGTCTATGTATCTAGTTAAGACTCATGCATTAGTATGCAGCAACATTGTTGAATATTGTCATTCGTATTTGGCCAAATGCAATTGCCAAGAGGATAAAATCGCCTATACTCGTATAACCCATGTGAAGTATGACGTTGTTGAAAAATGTTGTCAGTTCATTAAGCGATATGTGAGAAAATTTGGTATGTATCAGATTTTCAATAAGAAAAAAAAAGTTTTAATAAAATTAGCTGAAGACACAAATTATGTGATTTTTTTTATACTACGTTGAAATTTTTTAAAAATTCTCTACACTGAAAAAATAATGAACCCTATGTCCATTATATTAAAATTGACCATTTGTTAGCATTTAGGATGGATTTCTTCTTGCTTTTTAGTTCACCAAAACCGTAGTATATCTAAATTACGTATCTCGTTCTTATATACTATAACAGGTTAGCTGATAAGTCACCGGGTTTTTTTGTCAAAATTCGTTTTTATTATTCAACGTAGTTCCCTTCAGGAGCGATACAACGATTATAACGACCTTCCAATTTTTTGATACCATTTTGGTAGTACTCTTTCGTTTTTGCTTCAAAATACGCCTCAGTTTCGGCGATCACCTTTTGAGGTCGCTGGGGGCCAGATCTGGAGAATACGGTTGGTGGGGAAGAAATTCGAAGCCCATTTCATGAATTTTTGCCATCGTTCTCAATGACTTGTGGTACGGTGCGTTGTCTTGTTCGAACAACACTTTTTTCTTCTTCATATGGGGCCGTTTTGCCGCGATTTCGACCTTCAAACGCTCCAATAACACCATATAATAGTAACTGTTGATGGTTTTTCCCTTCTCAAGATAATCGATAAAAATTATTCCCTGCGCATCCCAAAAAACAGAGGCCATTACTTTGCCAGCGGACTTTTGAGTCTTTCCACGCTTCGGAGACGGTTCACCGGTCGCTGTCCACTCAGCCGACTTTCGATTGGACTCAGGAGTGTAGTGATGGAGCCATGTTTCATCCATTGTCACATATCGACAGAAAAACTCGGGTGTATTACGAGTTAATAGCTGCAAACACCGCTCAGAATCATCATCACGTTGTTGTTTTTGGTCAAATGTGAGCTCACGCGGCACCCATTTTGCACAGAGCTTCCGCATATCCAATTATTGATAAATGATATGACCAAGACGTTCCTTTGATATCTTTAAGGCCTCTGCTATCTCTATCAACTTCATTTTATGGTCATTCAAAATCATTTTGTGGATTTTTTTGATGTTTTCGTTGGTAACCACTTCTTTCGGGCGTCCACTACGTTCACCGTCCTCCGTGCTCATTTCACCACACTTGAATTTTGCATACCAATCAATTATTGTTGATTTCCTTGGGGCAGAGTCCGGAAAATCATTATCAAGCCAAGTTTTTGCTTCCACCGTATTTTTTCCCTTCAGAAAACACGAAATTCTTTTTTTCCATTTTTTTCACAACAACAAAAGTTGCTTCACAAAAGACGCTCTATCTCACAAACTAATTGACTTACAGACGTCAAATTTTGACACGAATCATTTGAAGGTTGGTACTATATAAAAATAATATGCATTTAATACTAGCAACGCCATCTATGTGTCAGACCGGGGACTTATCAGCCAACCTGTTATATGGTTCATGAATAAGAACCACATCTGTGTTCCATTTCATCAGGAGAATTTTTAAGGCAGTACAAGCAGCTGACTTATCTGGAAAAGAAGCATCAAACTCTTCAACCACCGTCACATCAGTCATTTTCATTTAGTCATCAAGAATTTCCTCTTCACAGATCTCGGTAACTTTCGGAACAACCTTTGGTTCAACTTTGGTGGTTTTTGAAGCTGTCGAAACTTCTCGCATACGATGTTCGTCAATATCTGCATTTTTTTATGTCTGCTTCGACTTCGCAAGGAGGTCTGTTCACTTCTGGTTCTAATAAAGGATTTTCCGATTCATAATTCTTTGGCTGATTGCTTTTGTATATCTTGCTTTCGATAACATGAAAGCCTTAACTTGCACAGCCTTGGTCCTTGGCTAGATGTGGCAGAGACTCAACATTCAATATAAACCCCGCATGTCGCCTCGGTCCATCCGGACAACTTTCCAATCGGCTATTGGAAGATCTGGATTGCATTCCTTTAGTCTGTTTAATGTAGACTCATACTCATGGCAGGAGGGTACATGTGCTCTAGGTCTAGCGGGTATGTCCTTCTCGACTAACTCCAAAGCGGCTCGTCCGCAAAAGCTATTAACCTAAATCGTCCATGATACCATCCAACTTCTTGGCGTCGAGAACTTGGTCCGGGAAACTTTTCTAGTATCTGCGAATAGATACCAGACATCGCGTTCTCAATTTCCCCCCATTTTTGCTTTGCAACCATACCGTCCAATGCTCCTTTATTAATTATAGCCATCACAAAGCTGTCTTTTGCAACTGAGGGAAACTATATTTGATACTTTTTGGAGGATGGTAGCTAATCCAGCGATCGTTCCATTTTGTCAGCTTCAAACCGAAAACGTGCTTAACCGAAAACGTGTTTGAGTTGACTGATACTAGCATTTATGCGTTCCTTGAACCTCTTTCTTGATGTATTACCACCTTTCGATGTCGTTACCTTAGCAATGAATGGTTCGTCTTGCCAAAGAGGTGTTGCAACATGTCGACCTGTCTATAGATTGACTAATTGGGCCTAACTCTTGATCAGTCGAAGCTAGCGGCCAAGTGGATGACTTCGCTGCAAGGTGGCTTAATGTATCACCTCATTTGCAATTCGTAATAAGAACTTTTGACGGTAAATTAAATCAATCCGATATGTGAAAAACACGTCTGTTCAGTTCGACGGTTGAATTTTTAAGTATACCTTTGGACGATATTCCATACTCTATGGGGTTCCAATCTGAAGATTGGGGAAGGTGAATTGAGCTGATATTTAACAATCACAACTGCACATTTAGAGCGGTATGCTTCAGATCGTTGTCCTGCTGGAACCATGAATCATCTCCAAGGGCAAGTTTCTCAACACTTTGGCGTAAATATTGTCTCAAAATATTGATGTAGCCTTATTGATCCATAGTAGTCTCTATAAATGTTAATTTTCCAACATGCACCCCCGTACCATGACACTTTCTCCTTCCTTTCTGTACTCCTTGTGGAAAATTGCAAGCAAGTCAGGATAAAACTCTGGCTTCTGGCGTCATATAAGCCCATGTCGGGCGAATGATATATATGGGAGCTATATCTAAATCTGAACGGATTTCAATCAAATTTCGCATACTTGACGGTACTACCAATTGTACTCCTTGTGGAAAATTTCAAGCAAATCAGGGTAAAACTCTGGATTTTGGGACCATATTAGTTCATATGGGGCGAAAGATATATATGGGAGCTATAACTAAATCTGAACCGATTTCAATCAAATTTCGCACACTTGACGGTACTACCAATTGTACTCCTTGTGGAAAATTTCAAGCAAATCAGGGTAAAACTCTGGATTTTGGGACCATATTAGTTCATATGGGGCGAAAGATATATATGGGAGCTATAACTAAATCTGAACCGATTTCAATCAAATTTCGCACACTTGACGGTACTACCAATTGTACTCCTTTTGGAAAATTGCAAGCAAATCATGGTAAAACTCTGGATTTTGGGACCATATTAGTGCATATGGGGCGAAAGATATATATGGGAGCTATAACTAAATCTGAACCGATTTCAATCAAATTTCGCACACTTGACGGTACTACCAATTGTACTCCTTTTGGAAAATTGCAAGCAAATCATGGTAAAACTCTGGATTTTGGGACTATATTAGTGCATATGGGGCGAAAGATTTATATGGGAGCTATAACTAAATCTGAACCGATTTCAATCAAATTTCGCATACTTGACGGTACTACCAATTGTACTCCTTGTGGAAAATTTCAAGCAAATCAGGGTAAAACTCTGGATTTTGGGACCATATTAGTTCATATGGGGCGAAAGATATATATGGGAGCTATAACTAAATCTGAACGGATTTCAATCAAATTTCGCATACTTGACGGTACTATCAATTGTACTCCTTGTGGAAAATTTCAAGCAAATCAGGGTAAAACTCTGGATTTTGGGACCATATTAGTGCATATGGGGCGAAAGATATATATGGGAGCTATAACTAAATCTGAACCGATTTCAATCAAATTTCGCACACTTGAAGGTACTACCGATTGTACTCCTTTTGGAAAATTGCAAGCAAATCAGGGTAAAACTCTGGATTTTGGGACCATATTAGTGCATATGGGGCGAAAGATATATATGGGAGCTATATCTATATCTGAACCGATTTCAATCAAATTTCGCACACTTGACGGTACTACCAATTGTACTCCTTGTGGAAGATTGCAAGCAAATCAGGATAAAACTCTGGATTCTGGGGTCATATAAGCCCATGTCGGGCGAAAAATATATATGGGAGCTATATCTATATCTGAACCGATTTCAATCAAATTTTGCACACTTGACGGTACTGCCAAGTGTACTCACCGTGCAAAATTTCAAGTAAATCAGGGTAAAACTCTGTCTTTTGGTACCATATGAGTGCATATCGGGCGAAAGATATATATGGGAGCTATATCTAAATCTGAACCAATTTCTTTCAAAATCAATAGGGTTCTATTCTGACCCAAAACAGAAACTTGTGCCAAATTTGAAGTCGATTGAAATAAAACTGCGTCCTGAACAATATTGCCAAAAACACATGGTGTCTATTTCGTCTCCTTCTGGATGTTGCAAATATATACACTAACTTATAACACCCTGTTCCACAGTGTGGCACAGGGTTGGGAGCCACCGTGGTGCAATGGTTAGCATGCCCGCCTTGCATACACAAGGTCGTGGATTCGATTCCTACTTCGACCGAACACCAAAAAGTTTTTCAGCGGTGGATTATCCTACCTCAGTAATGCTGGTGACATTTCTGAGGGTTTCAAAGCTTCTCTAAGTGATTTCACTGCAATGTGGAATGCCGTTCGGACTCGGCTATAAAAAGGAGGTCCCTTGTCATTGAGCTTAACATAGAATCGGGCAGCACTCAGTGATAAGAGAGATGTTCACCAATGTGGTACCACAATGGAGTGAATAGTCTAAGTGAGCCTGATACATCGGGCTGCCACCTAACCTAACCTAAACGTAGTTAAAAAAGAAATATTCAAATGCGTAATTAAATTTCATTTTATTACATTAACGGCCATTTTCATGTAGCTCCGTTAGGCTTTAACTGCCAGTTAACAGAAAGAAAAATGGAAATATCTTTTCTCCGGTTAACTTTAACTGAAAAATTTTCAACAGTTAAGTTCCTAACTGGCATTTGAAATATATATACGCAAAGTGACAGATATGTAGATATCACGGTTTAAAAGTTCGTTAGCTAACGTAGCACTAACGGAGCTTCATAAAAATGGGGGTTAATAGTATACACTTACATTTTCTAATAAAATGTGAATTTAAAACTATCAAAAAAATATTTATTTATTAATTGCGATGATGAAAATTCTTTCAAAATTCTTCAAATTGTTTGCAGTGGTAATTCATGTAGAGAAAGCACTGTGTCCACTAACAAATTTGATTATTTTCCACAGTAATTGTCTGTGTATGTATGAAAATATTGCAACACACTCGCACAGACTCAAATAAGCTCTATTACACACATTACCAATTCCAGTAGTAGCGTATGAGTGAGTGCATTACATTTAAGTGACAACTGGTTTATGGTCATTTTGATAAAAATAAACCAAAAAAAAAAAAAAAAAAAGAATTACAAAATGTGCAAGAATGTTGAAAAATGTGTATGGAGTAATGCTAAAGAATCATACAGATTCTGGGATTGTCAGTCAAATGGAAATAATCGTGAGGGGAAGGGAAAATGTGAAAAATACGATAAAATACAAAATCATGATCCTGTTGACAAGTGCCAGAACTCCTACATAAATCCAGTCTTGACAGTGACATTTGCCATGACAGTGATGTCGGCCTTCATGATATCTTTATTGCCCAGAGCAGATAAAGGATATATTTATGTATGCCTTTTGGTTATGTGATTAACCCTTTTTGCCAGTGATTCAAAATGTCGCCAATAACTGTAGGCAAATGTAGAAAAGGTAGACATTGTGAATAATTTTAATCGTAATGTTAAAAGATTAAAGAAATTAAATTAAAAAACGTAAAGGTTAAACCATATAGTATCACTATCAGAAATCGCCTCAATAATTCATTAACTATATATTGTTTTGCTGCCGTTACATAGTTCAATGAAATTTTTAATTCTTGTGGAATATTTTCTTTTTTATTTGTTGCTATTGGGATGATGTGAAAGTTACTCGTATTACTTATGAAAGTTATATCCAAAGAGTGCAGTTTCGAATTTTCAAAAACCCAAAGATTATGTTTACAGAGAAGTCGCGATGGTCCATAATGGTTAGTATCTCCGACGTTTTTCCTCCGCTTTCTTTGTTTATGTACAGGATCAATATGAAGATTTATGGAAGATACCATAGGCTTCTTATGTAGGCTGTGAACAAACGAAACTAATATGGGACCAAAATAATATTAGGAACTCTGAAATCCTAATGTCATTGCAAATAGAGGAGGTGAGGCCTATAATAGGTATCATAACAGGACACAACACTCTGGGAAAACATATGGTAAGGATTGGTCTAGCGAATGATGATATTTGTAGGTGGTGTCTGGAACCCGAGGCTACGGAAGATTCCTCACTAACTTTCAGGAGAAACAAGATATTGGGCTCTTATTTCTTTCAGACTATGACCGACTTGCGAGAATGCAACCTGAGGAGTATTCTCGCTTTCATTAAGACATCGGGGTGGAGGATGGACTCATTCCGGCCGGAGTGAGACAGACTCGAAGAGGAAGATGGAAAGAAGTGTAAGGAAAAGCAATGGATCAACTATGGTTTAAGTGGACACAAATCCGTTAGCACGGATTCGTGTCATCCTTCATAACCTAACCTAACCATAAGGGTTTGTATTCTAAGTAACTGATGCAGATAAACTTCATGTGTTGCATAAGTATAACCATTTTTGAGTTTAGAGTTAGACCTATTGATTGATAAAATAAATTTGTTTACTAAAAACGGTTAGTATTCACGTCTACCATCAAAAAAATTTGGAAGTTCTTCTAAAGGCACAATTTTAAAAGCACTTTCAAAACTGTTCTCCCAAAGATGTTCTTTATTTTAGCTATACAGGAAGTTCTTTTAATTCGATTTCTTATAACTCGCTTTTTCATATTATTGATGGGTAGGTAATTTTAACTATTTTTGTTTTAAATAGCTTAGAAAACATATTAGGGAGTAACAAAATGGTACAAATTATTTAAATTTTATCGAAATAAGTGCTTAGTCCATTCTAGAAAAATTGCGAATTTAAAAAAAAAATTGAGGTCAAACGTTTCAGACAAGCATTAGAATGCAATAAAAATCATAAAAATTAAAACAATAGTTTATTGGGCAAAATACCACAATTTTTTTTTTAATTCACAATAAAAACACTGAATTCGGATCACACCTTAAGAAGTGATGTACATTCAGTGCAACGGCTATGAAATGGTGGACAACCGTCCTTTGAGAAGCCGGTGTTCAACTAATTGCTTCTGTGCAAATTTTACACAACTTCCCGATCCAGTAAGAACATTTTCACTTCGTTTTTGACGACGTTTTTAAAACCCTCCACCATAGGATGGGGGAATATTAACTTTGTCATTCCGTTTTTAACACATCGAAATATTGATCTAAGTAACCATAAAGTAAAGGGTGATTTGTTAAGAGCTTGATAACTTTTTTTTAAAAAAAAACGCATAAAATTTGCAAAATCTCATCGGTTCTTTATTTGAAACGTTAGATTGGTCCATGACATTTACTTTTTGAAGATAATTTCATTTAAATGTTGACCGCGGCTGCGTCTTAGGTGGTCCATTCGGAAAGTCCAAGTTTGGGCAACTTTTTCGAGCATTTCGGCCGGAATAGCCCGAATTTCTTCGGAAATGTTGTCTTCCAAAGCTGGAATAGTTGCTGGCTTATTTCTGTAGACTTTAGACTTGACGTAGCCCCACAAAAAATAGTCTAAAGGCGTCAAATCGCATGATCTTGGTGGCCAACTTACCGGTCCATTTCTTGAGATGAATTGTTCTCCGAAGTTTTCCCTCAAAATGGCCATAGAATCGCGAGCTGTGTGGCATGTAGCGCCATCTTGTTGAAACCACATGTCAACCAAGTTCAGTTCTTCCATTTTTGGCAACAAAAAGTTTGTTAGCATCGAACGATAGCGATCGCCATTCACCGTAACGTTGCGTCCAACAGCATCTTTGAAAAAATACGGTCCAATGATTCCACCAGCGTACAAACCACACCAAACAGTGCATTTTTCGGGATGCATGGGCAGTTCTTGAACGGCTTCTGGTTGCTCTTCACTCCAAATGCGGCAATTTTGCTTATTTACGTAGCCATTCAACCAGAAATGAGCCTCATCTCTGAACAAAATTTGTCGATAAAAAAGCGGATTTTCTGCCAACTTTTCTAGGGCCCATTCACTGAAAATTCGACGTTGTGGCAGATCTTTCGGCTTCAGTTCTTGCACGAGCTGTATTTTATACGGTTTTACACCAAGATCTTTGCGTAAAATCTTCCATGTGGTCGAATAACACAAACCCAATTGCTGCGAACGGCGACGAATCGACATTTCACGGTCTTCAGCAACACTCTCAGAAACAGACGCAATATTCTCTTCTGTACGCACTGTACGCATTCGTGTGGTTGGTTTAATGTCCAATAAAGTAAACTGAGTGCGAAACTTGGTCACAATCGCATTAATTGTTTGCTCACTTGGTCGATTATGTAGACCATAAATCGGACGTAAAGCGCGAAACACATTTCGAACCGAACACTGATTTTGGTAATAAAATTCAATGATTTGCAAGCGTTGCTCGTTAGTAAGTCTATTCATGATGAAATGTCAAAGCATACTGAGCATCTTTCTCTTTGACACCATGTCTGAAATCCCACGTGATCTGTCAAATACTAATGCATGAAAATCCTAACCTCAAAAGAATCACCCTTTATATATATATTTTATGGGTCGTGGTGAAATTCTGAATCTATCTAGCGATGTGCGTCCGTCTGTCCGTCCGTCTGTTGAAATCACGGTAACTTGCGAACGAAACAAACTATCGACTTGAAACTTGGCACAAGTAGTTGGTATTGTAGTAGGTCGGATTGTATTGCAAATGGGCCATATCGAACCACTTTTACGTATAGCCCCCATATAAACGGGCCTCCAGATTTGGCTTGCGGAGCCCCTTAGAGAAGCAAATTTCATCCGATCCGGTTGAAATTTGATACGTGGTGTTAGTATTCGGTCTCTAACATTCACGCTAAAATTGGTCCATATCGGTCCATAATTATATATAGGCCCCATATAAACCGATCCCCATATTTTGCTTGCGGATCCTCTTGGAGAAGCAAGTTTCATCCGATCCGGTTGAAATTTGGTACGTAGTGTAAGTATGCGGTCTCTAACATTCACGCTAAAATTGGTCCATATCGGTCCATAATTATATATGGGCCCCATATAAACCGATCCTCTTGCGGATCCTCTTGGAGAAGCAAGTTTCATCCGATCCGGTTGAAATTTGGTACGTAGTGTAAGTATGCGGTCTCTAACATTCACGCTAAAATTGGTACATATCGGTCCATAATTATATAGGCCCCATATAAACCGATCCCCAGATTTTGCTTGCGGATCCTCTTGGAGGAGCAAAATTAATCCGATGCGGTTGAAAGTTCGTACGTGGTGTTAGTATGTGGGTTCTAACAACCATACAAAAATTGGTCCATATCGGTCCATAATTATATATAGCCCCCTTATAAACCGATCTCCAGATTTGGCCTCCGGAGACCCTTGGAGGAGCAAAATAATCCGATCCGGTTGAAATTTGGTACGTGGTGTCGAACAACCATGCAAAAATTGGTCCATAATTGTATAACATATAGCTACTAGATAAACCGATCCCCAATCACTCAAAAATTGGCCCTTTTCGGTTCATAATCACGGTTGCCACTCGAGCCAAAAACAATCTATCAAAATTTTATTGCAATAGAAAATTTTGTCAAAATGTTATTCCTAGAGAAAATTTTGTCAAAATTTTATTGCCATAAAAGTTTTATCAAAATTTTATTTATATAGAAAATTTTGTCAAAATTTTATTTCTATAGAAAATTTTGTCAAAATTTTATTTCTATAGAAATTTTTGTCAAAATTTTATTTCTATAGAAAATTGTGTCAAAATTTTATTTCTATAGGAAATTTTTAAAGTGCTTCTTAGTTGGAGAGGAATATTTTACAAAATCTTTCAAAACATCAAGAATTCCACCAATCTGCCAAACAGTAAAAAATCTGCCATTTTTGGTAGAATTCAACAACTGTGACTCATAATTGTATATAGCCCCCATATAAAGCGACCCCCATACTTCAATTCGGTACGTACACGCAAAAAAATAATTCTTTCCTCCCAAACGAAATTTTAGACAAACAAAGTTCGTTTCTCATTTGCTTGTCGCTGTAAGGAAGTGAATTTGGGAGAAAAGTACATACTTTTTGTGATAAACGTTTATACTTTTCCAGGATGTAAAAGCAATTTCATAAGGACAAACTCAAAAAAAAAAAAAAAAACATTGTTTTCTTGCTAATTGCATTTTCCCTCACATCTTTCTCACATCCACGATGTTTTTTAGTTCTTAACACCTTTTCCTGTAATACCAACAATGTAGAAGAAATTATACGATTTTATAAATTTTTAAATTTTTTTTTACCTTTCGCCTGGACGGAGAATCGAACCACGGACCATGCACTTTGTAAGCCAACACACTAACCACTGAGCTATGTACCTGTTATGGTCATCAATAGATAAATATCCATATAAGTTATATTTATATAGCATAGCTTGCGGCGCCCACGAACCGAATAAACAAAGTTTATTTAACAGAAACAAACATTTAGTTTGGCACCGTGGTGCAGTGGTTACTACGTCCGACTTGCATGCCAAGGGTCGTGGGTTCGATCCCTGCTTCGACCAAAGTTTTTTTTTGTTTTTTTTTTTTACATATATTCCAGATATGTTCGGAAGATTCCGAAAAAATGTTCAACATTACATTGTAGTATATAAAATTTTGAACTGTAAAATGTGTCTTATTAAAGACCTAAAGTCAGAAAAAAACAGTGTTTGATATAAACGAAATGGACTGTGTTGATGTTTAAAAAATAACTTTTTTTATTGAAAAAATAAAAATTTTGTAACAAACGAATTTTTTTTTGGTGATAAAAGTTTTAAATTTTCGAAGCAATTCAAAAAACTCTAACAAAAGAAAAACGTTTTCGGTACACGTTTTTCAAACGTTTTTTTTTCTTTGCGTGTAATTATTTATTCCCTATATATACCGGGAAAGAACTGAATATATACATACGTATTTAATCGACATTTGTTTGTCTAATATATATCCCGTATGGACTAACATACATTTTAGAAGATGATATTAAGAAGTTTTAAGATGCCTTGCCATCAGCCGCAACCCAATTAATTCGATTGTGGATGACAGTCTTTAGTAGAAATTTCTGCGCAATCCATGGTGGAGGCTACATAAAATTCGGTCTGGTCCAACTTGCAGCCGTATATACTTGTTTTTCTAGGGCTTGTATATAAGAGTTCATGCGTTCCAATTTATCTCCCCTCCGTTTTGCAATTTTGGTTCAATCGGAGCAAAATAGATCCAAACGATTTGTTCCGAATCCTAATTTTTTAGGGTTTCAATAATCTATTCACTGAAATGTTTAATTTCTCGTAACTTAAATCATACAATCAAATATATGATTATTGGGGAAATAAAACTATAACTATATTAAATATTGTGCTATTCTCCAAAAATTTTATATCCAAAATTATTGCTCCATAAAATATTCAAACTGTTGTCTTAAAACTTTACGCTTGGCTGAAAGTTTGTTACTCGTGATGTGGAAAAAAATCCAGAGACGAACGGCTTTTATATAAAGAATTGGCATTCGTAAATTCGTACCACTAACTACACGGGTGAAAAAGACTGTTTTTCATATGTTTGGATGTAAAAATTATATGTTTAGAACTCAAATTTTTTAACACTATATTTTTAAGTGCAAGCACATTATGTTCATAAATTAGCATAACATGATTGGGATATATATGTTAATATGTTAGAACATATTATGTTTGGGACATGAAATGTTTGTAAATATAATATGCTTAGATGCAAACATATATTAATTTAGAAATAGCCTGTAAACATATATGTGTTTAGAAAGAGAAACCTACAGAATATGCTGCAAGTAAAATAATGGAAGTAACCAATTGGCGCCTTAAAAAATATATCCACACAATGATAATTTCATTAAATTTTTTTTCTACCAGTGTATGTCCTAAGGTGAAACATAATATGTTTGAACAATACAAACAATATTTTGTTTGGACCAATCCTGAAAATATATACGCTTGAAGCAAAATTTGTTTGGGGTATATGTTACAGAAGCGATTTTTTTTTTTTTGAGGGTGTACCTACGAAGATAATCTTCAGGGATCGTAGCCTGGAAGATGACGTCGTATTTCTTTGAATGGCAGCTTGGAATATAAAATGTAAAACAGTGGAAGATCTTCGGTCTATAAATTCTAAAATTCTATAGTCAATTAATTAAAATGCGACAAACCCTTTTAGATAACCGAAAATAAATAAATCTTATATTTTACCTCTTAAACCCTTTCGAAAATTTTATACTGTTGCAAGTTTGGCAGTGAAGCCTTATTTTCCTAACGACATATATTACTATGACTTATTACGAATCTTTTTAAAATAATTGCATAAAAAAGTTGTACAATAAATCTTATTGCTCCTTTTTGTCTTTTCCGTTTCAGGTATGTTTTATTCTCCCTATGTTTATTCGTCAAAATTTATGTAAGTAAAAAAAAATGGATTACTGCAAGGACTATCAAATATTAATCCATATTCTTCGATGCAAATACAAAAAGTCATGGACGAATTTTTTACTCCTAATTAAAATGAATTTCTATAAAAATTCGAACAATGACAATAAACATGAAAACACTTTTTACACAAAATTAGTGCAAGTCACATCAATTATTTATTCAAATGGATGATGTTGCAAATTCCATGAACTATTTTAATATAACTGAGGTAAAATAAAAATCACAAAAAAATTATATTTATTACTTTAAAAAAGGCGTCTAAAATCCTAGCTAAGAAATTTATCCAAAAAAAAATCACTGACGATATTTCAAATGGCTAAATAAGCCAATCCAACAGATGTCATGTTCAACAAAATTAATAGTTTTTATTGCAAACAACCACCACACTTTACATCAATACATCATTTACACCATTGTATAACAACTTAATTGAGGAAAAAAAGGATTTTTATTACCATTGTATAGGCCATTGAAAAATCGTGATGGAAAAGATGGATGGACGGACAAATCAACGAACGATCGGACACACGCTTTGTGGATCCAACCGTTAAATAAACACAAATTAAAGACACACTCTCAATTTTTATATCCAGCAAAGAATTTATGAGCTCAAATCCAAAAAGCAATTTTTGTTATATGATAGAGAGAGAGAAGGGGGCCAGACAAATGGAAGGATGGACGGACTTCCATATTCAGTCATCCACTTGACAATGATCGATGATTGTTTGGAAATGTCTGAAGTGGTTCATTTCGTGTGGACTTTTGTGCGTTTTTTTGTAAGCCTAGGTATAAATATATCATTGTCCAAAGACTTGTGATGCAATTAATATGGAACAAGTTATAAAAATAATAATATAAAAAAAAACATAATCGAAGGGATGGATAAAGAAAACGACAAACAAGGAAAACAATCAAAAATGTATAAAAGAGCTAAGGAAAATACATTATGAGAAGATTGAAAGGCAAGAGGAAAATGCCTTTTAATGCCTTAACAAGGGGATGCCAGCAAATATGTATTCTTCTTACAATAGAGATGCGTTTTGAGAAGTCATCGAAATGGACACTTTTATTTAATTTAAAATTTTATAATTTATTTAAAATTAATATTTTAATTTAATTTTTTTTTTACTGTAGTTTAATTTAATTTACTTGAATTTTTATTTAATTTTAATTTTATTAATTTAACCTAATTTAATTTAATTCATTTAATTTACATACATTTATTTTAAATTAATTTAGGAAAACTTTAATTTCATTGCATTTTCTCCTCTTCATAAAGGGTGATTTGTTAAGAGCTTGATAACTTTTTTTTTTTAAAAAACGCATAAAATTTGCAAAATCTCATCGGTTCTTTATTTGAAACGTTAGATTGGTCCATGACATTTACTTTTTGAAGATAATTTCATTTAAATGTTGACCGCGGCTGCGTCTTAGGTGGTCCATTCGGAAAGTCCAATTTTGGGCAACTTTTTCAAGCATTTCGGCAGGAATAGCCCGAATTTCTTCGGAAATGTTGTCTTCCAAAGCTGGAATAGTTGCTGGCTTATTTCTGTAAACTTTAGACTTGACGTAGCCCCACAAAAAATAGTCTAAAGGCGTCAAATCGCATGATCTTGGTGGCCAACTTACCGGTCCATTTCTTGAGATGAATTGTTCTCCGAAGTTTTCCCTCAAAATGGCCATAGAATCGCGAGCTGTGTGGCATGTAGCGCCATCTTGTTGAAACCACATGTCAACCAAGTTCAGTTCTTCCATTTTTGGCAACAAAAAGTTTGTTAGCATCGAACGATAGCGATCGCCATTTACCGTAACGTTGCGTCCAACAGCATCTTTGAAAAAATACGGTCCAATGATTCCACCAGCGTACAAACCACACCAAACAGTGCATTTTTCGGGATGCATGGGCAGTTCTTGAACGGCTTCTGGTTGCTCTTCACTCCAAATGCGGCAATTTTGCTTATTTACGTAGCCATTCAACCAGAAATGAGCCTCATCGCTGAACAAAATTTGTCGATAAAAAAGCGGAATTTCTGCCAACTTTTCTAGGGCCCATTCACTGAAAATTCGACGTTGTGGCAGATCGTAAGTCTATTCATGATGAAATGTCAAAGCATACTGAGCATCTTTCTCTTTGACACCATGTCTGAAATCCCACGTGATCTGTCAAATACTAATGCATGAAAATCCTAACCTCAAAAGAATCACCCTTTAGTAGCCTCCATTTCAATATCTATATTGGAATCCCTACTACAATTTTTTTGATCGAAAAGACCCACTAGCCCAACTATCACCAAGTAACTCTTGTTTCCAGTATTTTCGCCATAACTCAAGCCTAAGAAAGCCAAGAAAATAACTTCATTTGAAGACACAAGTATCTGGTAATACCACGAAAATTGATAACATCATCTTGCCATTGTTTTCTGGCCTGGAGATTTCTTGCAATTCTCCCCTCCATTACCATTTTGTGGCTCATTTCTATAGCACATAGCCTTTATCGTTTATGTACGAACAAATACCTCTCGTACGTACATGGTAAAGATGACACAGTAAAGCCGGGAAAATTTTCAATAAAAAAAGCATCTTGGTTGGTTTGGCTGAACGCAACAACAATGGCCAAGATTGATTTCACTTTGAGCCGCCAGACAATGTTGTAATACCCTGTTACATTGCTGACAATTCCAATCCCCGGAAAAGAAACCCAAAATGATGATTTCGTTTTTTGTCGTTTCTTGTATCATAGTCCTTCTCAATGGATGATAATATGGGGTGGGGGGAATATAGTGTTGATGACAAGAATGATGAAAAGAAGTAGTGTAGAAAAATAATAAAAACAAAAAAGAGACAGAAAAACAAAAATAAACGAAGAAACTTCCAGGAATATCTGGAAATGATGACAAAATGGTCAACACTATTATCTCTGGTGAGGACATGAGATTTAATAAAGAATTGTCCCAGGGAGAATACATGACGGTGACCAGTTCAATGAAATATGTAATTAAGAAATGCTGATAATAATTCGAGGTGTTCACAAAAGGGACATATACTCGTTAATAGAAACAAGTAAAAAAAAAACAACAAAACAAAAAAATATTTTCTTCAGAAAATTTTGTCAAAATTTTGTTGTCGATAGGAAATTTTGTTAACATTTTATTTCTATAGATAATTTTGTCAAAATTTTATTTCTATAAAAATTTGTCAAAATTTTATTTCTATAAAAAATTTGTCAAAATTTTATTTCTATAGAAAATTTTTTCACTTCTACAAAAAATTTTGTCAATTTTTTTATGCAATAAAAAAATTTGTCAAATTCAAATGTCAAATTTTATTTCTATAGAAACTGTTGTTTTTTATTTTATACAAAATTTTATTTCCATAGAAAATTTTGTAAAAATTTTATTTCTATAAAAAACTTTGTCAAAATTTTATTTTCATAGAAAATTTTGTCAAAATTTCTATAGAAATAAAATTTTGACAAAATTTTCTACATAAATAACATTTTGACAAAACTTTCTATAGAAATAAAATTTTTACCACATTTTCTGTAGAAATGAAATATTGACATAATTTTCTATAGAAATAAAATTTTGACAAAATTTTCTATAGAAATAAAAATTTGACAAAATTTTCTATAGAAATAAAATTTTGACAAAATTTTCTATGGAAATAAAATTTTGACAAAATTTTCTTTAGAAATAAAATTTTGGCAAAATTTTCTATAGAAATAAAATCTTGCCAAAATTTTCTATAGAAATAAAATTTTTGCAAAATTTTCTAAAGAAATAAAATTTTGGCAAAATTTTCTATAGAAATAAAATTTTGGCAAAATTTTCTATAGAAATAAAATTTTGGCAAAATTTTCTATAGAAATAAAATTTTAGCAAAATTTTCTAAAAAAATAAAATTTTGGCAAAATTTTCTATAGAAATAAAATTTTGACAAAATTTTCTATAGAAACAAAATTTTGACAAATTTTTTATAGAAATAAAATTTTGACAAAATTTTCTATGGAAATAAAATGTTGAGAAAAATTTCTATAGAAATAAAATTTTGGCAAAATTTTCTATACAAATAAAATTTTGGCAAAATTTTCTATAGAAACAAAATTTTGACAAATTTTTTATAGAAATAAAATTTTGACAAAATTTTCTATGGAAATAAAATGTTGAGAAAAATTTCTATAGAAATAAAATTTTGGCAAAATTTTCTATAGAAATAAAATGTTGACAAAATTTTCGATATAAATAAAATATTGACAAAATTTTCTATAGAAATAAAATTTTGACAAAATTTTCTATAGAAATAAAATGTTTACCAAATTTTCTGTAGAAATAAAATTTTGACAAATTTTTTATAGAAATACAATTTTGACAAAATTTTCTATATAAATAAAATTTTGACAAAATTTTCTATAGAAATAAAATTTTTAGAAAATTTTCTACATAAATAAGATTTTTCTATAGAAATAAAATGTTTACCAAATTTTCTGTAGAAATGAAATCTTGGCATAATTTTCTATAGAAATCAAATTTTTACAAAATTTTTTATAAAAATAAAATGTTTGCAAAATTTTCTAAAGAAATAAAATTTTGACAAATTTTTTATGGAAATAAAATTTTAAAAAAATTTTCAATAGAAATAACATTTTGATAAAATTTTCTATAGAAATAACATTTTGGCAAAATTTTCTATAGAAATAACATTTTGGCAAAATTTTCTCTAGAAATAAAAATTTTCTATAAAAATACATTTTTGACAATTTTGATAAAATTTTGACAAATTTTTTTAAAGAAATCTGTAGAAATTAAATCTTGAAAAAATTTTCTATAGAAATCAAATTTTGACAAAATACCAAAAATAGTAGATTTTTTACTGTAGAATTCTTGGTAGAATTCTTTATGTTTTTATAGATTTTGCAAATTGTTCCTCTTCACAAACTTTGAATAGAAATAACATTTTGACAAAATTTTCTATAAAAATAGTAATAATTTTGACAAAATTTCTATAGATAATTTTATTTTATATAAAATTTTGTCAAAATTTTATTTCTATTCAAAGTTTGTGAAGAGGAACAATTTGCAAAATCTAGAAAAACATCAAGAATTCTACCAAATTATTTACCAAACAGTAAAAAATCTACTATTTTTGGTATTTTGTCAAAATTTAATTTCTATAGAAAATTATGTTGTTTCATATCTACAGAAACTTTTGTCAAAATTTTGTTCTATAAAACATTTTGTCAAAATTTTATCAAAATTGTCAAAATTGTATTTGTATAAAAAATTTTGTCAAAATTTTATTTCGATAAAAAAAAAAAAAAAAAATTAAGAAAATTTTATTTTTATAGAAAATTTTGGCAAAATTTTATTTCCATAGAAAATTTTGCCAAAATTTTATTTCCATAGAAAATTTTGTCAAAATTGTATTTCCATAGAAAATTTTGTCAAAATTTTATATCCATAGAAAATTTTGTCAAAATTTTATATCCATAGAAAATTTTGTCAAAATTTTATTTCTATAGAACATTTTATTTCTATCAAAAATTTGTGAAGAGGAATAATTTGCAAAATCTACAAAAATATCAAGAATTCTACCAATTTATGTTACCAAACAGTAAAAAATCTACTATTTTTGGTAGAATTCTACCAAGTGTGGCAACGCCTACTCAAGAGGCCAAATCGGGGGTTGATGGTGTAGAGTAAAAAATTAGCGAAGGAGGGGTGAATAGAATACGTCGGGCAATGGCTTATTAAATGCAAATTTTTTCTTCATCTTCGTCTTGCCTGCAAAAGACATTCAATTCCCATGGATTGGGGGTATAATCAATGACCAACGGATACTACCTTGGGATTTTTTATGCAATGAAATTGAGAGGTAGAGATGATGGAAAGTGCCAATAGGAAAATTGGCTTAAGCAAGTCGCGAACATCCACAAGGAGCTGTTTTTCTTGCTCGAAATCATAAAAGATTCTCCTCCTTTGATAGTCTCATCGATGTTTTCGCTCTCTCTCTCTCGCTTCCAGTTTCGGATATTCTTTTGTTGGGTGTGTCACAATTTATTTGTTGTGTTTTTTGTAGCTTAATTCATTCAATTTTTTTGTTTTGTTTATATTCCCCTGAGTTTTTCCATTGCGTTTTCTCCCACACCTCGGTTCCCGATTATCGTTGTTTTCTGGCTATTTAAGCTGATATAAACGATTGACTGTGGTGTGAGTATGAGTGATTTTTATTTAATGGTTAACATGATGGTTCTCTTGGCCCAAAGTGAAAAAGTGATAAATTTCAATTTAAATATTCACACAATATTTTACGCTTCGATTTGGGAGGGACTATTCATTCGGTTTTACTTCCGCAAAGCCATACCAACTCCAATCCAAGTAGGCCTTATTGATGGTTTTTGTGGTGGCGATTATTCGGTTTAAACTTTTTAGTTAATAGCCGAATATAGATTAATATTCGGTGTGCAATTATGCAAAATTTTAAAGTCCGACTAAAGGTTGCTCTCACTTCTTAATCGCTCGTCTGATAGCTGACAGATTTTTTTTATTATTGACAAGCTTACAACGATGCACCATAAAGTTAGACTGGAAAGAGCAGCTACCAATTTTGGTTTCTTGCTTTCCAAATTTATGAGTTTGTGAACAAACAAAATGATTAGGTAAGCTGAATATATACACATGAAAATATACACGATTATGTATGTATTTCTATAGAATATTTTTGTCAAAATTTTATTGCTATAGAATATTTTTGTCAACATTTTATTTCTATAGAAAATTTTGTCAAAATTTTATTTTATAGAAAATTTTGTCAATATTTTATTTCTATAGAAAATTTTGTCAGAATTTTATGTCCATAGAAAATTGTTGTCTGGATTTTATGTCCATAGAAAATTTTGTCAAAATGTTATCTATATAGAAAATTTTGTCAAAATTTTATTTCTATAGAAAATTTTGTCAAAATTTTATTTCTATAGAAAATTTTGTCAAAATTTTATTTCTATAGAAAATTTTATCAAAATTTTATTTCTATAGAAAATTTTGTCAAAATTTTATTTCTATAGAAAATTTTATCAAAATTTTATTTCTATAGAAAATTTTGTAAAAATTTTATTTCTATAGAATATTTTGTAAAAAATTCAATTCGATAAAAAATGTCGTCAAAAATTTTATCTCTATAGACAATTTTGTCAAAATTCTATCTCTATAAAGAGATGTCAAAATTTTATTTCTATAGAAAATTTTGTCAAAATTTTATTTCTATTGAACATTTTTGTCAGAGTTTTATGTCCATAGAAAATTTTGTCAAAATGTTATCTATATAGAAAATTTTGTGAAAATTTTATTTTTATAGAAAATTTTGTCAAAATTTTATTGTATACAAAATTTTGTCAAAATTTTATTCTATACAAAATTTTGTCAATGTTTTTGTTCTATAGAAAATTTTGTCAAAATTTTATTTCTATAGACAATTTTGTCAACATTTTATTTCTATAGAAAATTTTGTCAAAATTTTATTTCTATAATATATTTTGTTAAAATTTTACTGTATAGAAAATTTTGTCAAAATTTTATTCTATAGAAAATTTTATCAAAATTTTATTTCTATAGAAAATTTTGTCAAAATTTTATTTCTATAGAAAATTTTGTAAAAATATTATTTCTAAAGAAAATTTTGTCAAAATTTTATTCTATACAAAATTTTGTCAAAATATTTGATCCAAATTAGGTCCGAAATCTCCTTTTGATTCGTTTTAGCCGTGGTTGTGCCCGTTCTTTTTTCGTCAGTGGGACATTGCAGATCTTAATGACATGTCGCACAGAAACCTTTTTGGTACAAGGGCCGTATTGAATGAGGGAAAAAATCTGAACAAATTAGGATTTATATTTATATTGCCCGATATGCTAAATATAATCATATGCCTAAGAATCTTCTTGATGCCCCACATAGAAAAACAATATTCGGTGAGGCAAATATAAAAATGCATTTTTCATTTACCTACGACAAAACTTCGGTTGAACGAAATATCCACCATACTCTATAGTCTTTTTTTATATTTTTCCTTCAATCTCGCGGGAGAGTCATTAATTAATTGAGCCTTAAATCATTTTAAACAATTATAAATTATTTGTTTTTATGACTTTGCATATATCAGGGATTTGGTGTTTTTTTTTTTTTCTTAACGTCATGACCTACGTATGCTGGTTCGCTTGGCTGGACGCAGGGTATTTAAAAATTTAATACATCGCTCATCTCTTGCAATTTTTGTAGCGGATAAGTATGATTCCTGTTTTTCTTTTGTAATTGGATATTTTCAGTTCATGCGTTTTACATGAAAGGCATTTGTGATGGGCAGAAAAGAAAAAAAAAACACAAAACGAGAATGGTAAATATTGCGAATGTTGAATAATGCTAATTAGTGGGCTTAAATAAAATGCGACTTGAACTTTGAATCGATTTTTGTTTTTGGTAGCCGGCTTAAGTTGTGAAGGAAAAGCTTTTAATAAGGGCAAAAAAAATTCCATCGTTTACATATAAAAGTATAAATATGCCAGATTATCGTTTATTTTTGGTTTTTTGTTTTCAAAAGGCTTGCAAAATTTTTCTTGGTATTTATTCCATAAATACGGATTACATTTGGAACATGGATATTGACGAAAAAATATGAACCAAAAGTTTATTGAATTGGAATCTGTTTTGTTGCTTCAAGAGGCTACGGATGCAAGCGTGCCTAAGCTCAACAAATGGTCTAGATTTGAGGGGGGGTCAATTCTGGTTTTGCACCCAAATTGGGGGGGGGGCGTGATTGCAAAGAAATCAGCAACTATAAGGTGTTAGAGCATGGTCGAGCGAAAGGACTTTTTCGACAATTAAATCCGTAAAACTTTTTTTTGGAAACTTAATTTTGTTAAATTTAATTCAAATTAGTTAAATTTTTATAATAATTGTTATTTGAAATTTTAATTGTAATTTAAACTCAATTTTTTAATTCTTGTTCAAATTTTATTTGCAGTTTTATTTAAATTTCTAATTGTGAAATTGAGTCTATGACATTAGAACATAGTTTTAATTTTATTTTGATATGAATTTTAGTTTTAATTTTAGTTTAGGCTTAAATTTTACTTTTAACTTTAATTTTAATTTAGTTTTAGTTTTAATTTGATTTAAAAATTTTAATTTAAAATTTAATTTAAACTTTTTTAAATTAATTTTAATTTAAATTTAGAATTTTATTTTCAAAATTGTATTTCTATAGAATATTTTTGCCAAAATTTTATTTCTATAGAAAATTTTGTTAACATTTTATTTCTTTGAAAATTTCGTCAAAATTTTATTCTGCAGAAAATTTTGTCAAAATTTTATTCTATACAAAATTTTGTCAAAATTTTATTCTATACAAAATTTTGTCAATATTTTTTTTGCTATAGAAAATTTTGTCAGAATTTTATTTCTATTGAAAATTGTTGTCTAAATTTTATGTCCATAAAAAATTTTGTCAAAATTTTTTTTTCTATAGAAAATTTTGTCAAAATCTTATTTCTATAGAAAATTTTGTCAAAATTTTATTTCTACAGAAAAACTTAAAAAAAAAAAACTTTAATATTAATTCAGTTTT
Organism: Haematobia irritans; assembly: GCF_050003625.1. Lineage (NCBI taxonomy): Eukaryota > Metazoa > Arthropoda > Insecta > Diptera > Muscidae > Haematobia > Haematobia irritans. The sequence continues at coordinate 219,933,886 of NC_134397.1, read as the reverse complement.
ATTTTGATTTCAAATTTTAATTTAAAATGTAATTTGAACTTTTTTAAATTAATTTTAGTTTAAAATTAGTTTTAATTTTAAATTTAATTTTAATTTCAATTTTATTTAAATTAAAAGTAAAAGCAAAAGTAACATATACAGTTTAATTTTAATTAAAATTTTAGTTTATTTAATTTAAAAGTATTTAATAATAATAAATATAATTAATTTAATTAAAACTAACTAAAATTAAAATTAAATTTTATATTTTATTTTTACTTTTAATTTAAATAAATAAATAAAATTGAAATTAAATTAAATATTATCTTTAAAATTAAAATTAATTTAAAATAAAAATCAAGGTTTAAATTACATTTTAAATTAAAGTTATAACTACAATAAAATTTGAAATTAAAATAAAGCTAAATTAAAATTAAAAGTAAAAGTAAAATTTAAACTTAAATAAAACTAAAATTCATATCAAAATAAAATTTAGTTTCATTTTAATTTTAAAAAATTTAAAATAAAAATTTTAATTTAAAATTTAATTTAAACTTTTTAATTTAAATTAACATTAATTTAAATTTAGTTTTAATTTTAGTTTAGTGCTAATTTTAATTTCAATTTCAGTTATTTATTTGAATTAAAAGTAAAAGTAACATATACATTTTAACTAAATGACAATTTTAGTTTATTTAATTTAAAAGTAAATTTGAAATTTAATTAAAACTAACTCAAATTAACATTAAATTTTTTGCTTAAATTGTACTTCTTCTTAAATAAATAAATAAAAGTGAAATTATATTAAATTTAGTTTTAAAATTAAAAATAATTTAAAATAAAAATCAAAGTTTAAATTAGATTTTAAATTAAAATTACAACTACAATAAAAAAATGAAATTAAAATTAAAATAACACTAAATTAAAATTAAAGTTAATATTAAAAGTAAAAGTAAAATTTAAAGTTAAATTAAAATTAAAACTAAAATTCATATCAAAATAAATTTAAGTTTTATTTTAATTTAAAATTTTAATTTAAAATTTAATATAAACTCTTCATTTTAAATTAATTTAGATTTAGTTTTAATTTTAATTTTAATTTCAATTTTATCTATTTATTTGAATTAAAAGTAAAAGTAACATATACATTTTAATTAAAATGAGAATTTTAGTTTATTTAATTTAAAAATAAAATTTAAATTTGAAATTTAATTAAAACTAACTAAAATTAAAATTAAATTTTATATTTCAAATTTACTTTTAATTTAAATAAATAAATAAAATTTAAATTAATTTAAAATTACTTTTTAAATTAAAATTAATTTAAAATAAAAATCAAAGTTTAAATTAGATTTTAAATTAAAATTACAGCTACAATAAAAACTGAAATTATAGAAAAACTTAATTAAAATTAAAAGTAAAATATAAACTTAAATTAAAATTAAAATTCATATAAAAATAAAATTAAGTTTTATTTTAATTTAAAATTTAATATAAACTTTTTATTTTAAATTAATTTTAATTTAAATTTAGTTTTAATTTTATTTTATTTTCAATTTTATTTATTTATTTGAATTAAAAATAAAAGTAACATATACATTTTAATTAAAACGAGAATTTTAGTTTATTTAATTCAAAAGTAAAATTTAAATTTGAAATTTAATTAAAACTAACTAAAATTTAAATTAAATTTTTTACTTAAATTTTAGTTTTAATTTAAATAAATAAATAAAATAAAAATTTAGTTTAATAAAAAATTTAGTTTTAAAATTAAAATTATTTTAAAATAAAAATCAAAGTTTAAATTAGATTCAAAATTACAATTACAACTACAATAAAAATTGAAATTAAAATAAAACTAAATTAAAATTAAACTTAAAATTAAAAGTAAAAGTAAAATTTAAACTTAAATTAAAATTAAAACTAAAATTCATATCAAAATAAAATTTAGTTTTATTTTAATTTAAAATTTTAATTTAAACTTTTTATTTTAAATTAGTTTTAATTTAAATTTAGATTTAATTTTAATGTTATTTATTTATTTAAATTAAAAGTAAAAGTAACATATACATTTTAATTAAAACTAAAATTTTAGTTTTTTTCATTTAAAAGTAAAATTTAAAATTTAATTAAAACTAATTAAAATTAAAATTAAATTTTATATTTAAAATTTACTTTTAATTTAAATAAATAAATAAAATTGAAATTAAATTTAGTTTTAAAATTAAAAATAATTTAAAATAAAAATCAAAGTTTAAATTAGATTTTAAATTAAAATTACAACTACAATAAAAATTGAAATTAAAATTAAGATAAAACTAAATTAAAATTAAATTTAATATTAAAAGTAAAAGTAAAATTTAAATTTAAATTAAAACTAAAATTCATATCAAAATAAAATTAAGTTTTATTTTAATTTAAAATTTAATATAAAATTTTTATTTTAAATTAATTTTAATTTTAATTTAAATTTAATTTTATTTTTTTATTTATTTATTTGAATTAAAAGTAAAAGTAACATATACATTTTAATTAAAATGAGAATTTTAGTTTATTTAATTTAAAAATAAAATTTAAATTTGAAATTTAATTAAAACTAACTAAAATTAAAATTAAATTTTATATTTAAAATTTACTTTTAATTTAAATAAATAAATTAAATTTAAATTAAATTACTTCTTAAATTAAAATTAATTTAAAATAAAAATCAAAGTTTAAAATAGATTTTAAATTAAAATTACAACTACAATAAAAATTGAAATCAAAATAAAACTAAATTAAAATTAAAGTTAAAAGTAAAATATAAACTTAAATAAAAATTAAAACTAAAATTCATATCAAAATAAAATTAAAAATTAAATTTTAATCAAAATTTTTATTTCAATTAAATTTGAAATTTAAATTTTAGTTTTACTTTTAATTTAAATATTAAACTCAATTAAAATTTACATTTTTTTTGTAAACGTATTTGTATTTTCTTGTTCATAATTTTTTAAATTCTGTTTCTATACTTTGTCATCCATTTTTCCAATTTTCCAACATCCTAATCCCTTAAATCTCAAAATTGCATGGCTACCTTTAAAGTTGCAGCATGTTATCCTTGCAACATGTCTTCCTTAGTACTGCTACTTACTTCACCACAGCTCACATGGACATAAAATAAAGACAACTTTGTTATGGTAATAAATCATAGGAGTCTTTAAACCCGGACACACGTCATCGTTTCTAGTCTCCGGCATGGCATCGGTAAATAGCGTTGGCAACACCTAGGTTCATGGTCCTTCTGTGTATTTAGTTTTAAGTCTTCGAACGTGTTAATATTTAAGCCTCACTGCGACAGTTGTCTGGCAATAAATACGTTGTGCAAAACAAGACAAGAGTCGAACTGAAAACTGTCAGTAACAAAAATCGACAATAATCAAATAACATCAAGTCCAGGCAGTTGACATAGACCTGACACAATGGCAATTCCATGAAAGACACAATGCGACACATAGTAGATAGATAGAAAAATAACGAGAACCAACAAACCCATAGACGAAGAGACAATGCGCCGTCCGTCTTCTGTAAATCCTTAGCAATAGAATAAATATTGAGACAGACCATGGCCAAATGATGAGGCAGATGAAGTATGGTGGGAAAAAAACTTAATCACAAATAAAAACGTTTGCGTGCATCTGAGCTAATCAATGAAATTGACAATGATTTAGGATCCCAGGAGCCCAAGAATAAATGGAATGGAATATATTTTTGATATCAAATAAGAAATGAATACTGACTGGGGCTTTATCAAGGTGATAAGGATAAATAAAATTGCCTGTCATTTGGGAAATATTCGAATGAATGGTGGGGTAATTGAAATTTCTATATACGAGTATATCCAAATATTACTTTGACGTTGATTTACTTTTGATGGAAAAATTGCTTAGACTTACAAGTCCAGATTAGTGGATATGTACTCTATAAAAACAGTATGTAGACTTCCAATGACGTATACATGGCGCAATATGATGATCTTCAATTCAAATTCTGGAATCCTTATATTAAGTTTAGTTAGGTTACATTGAAAAGAGAGTCCAGGATTCCCTGTCTCATATCGACTAACATAACTAACCCAGGTTATGTTAGGTTAGGTTTAGGTGGCAGTCCGACGTATCAGGCTCACTTAGACTATTCAGTCCATTGTGATACCACATTGGTAAACTTCTCTCTTATCACTGAGTGCTGCCCGATTCCATGTTAAGCTCAATGATAGCCGAGTCCGAACGACGTTCCACATTTCAGTGAAACCACTTAGAGAAGCTTTGAAAACCTCAGAAATGTCACCAGCATTACTGAGGTGGAATAATCCACCGCTGAAAAAAACTTTTTGGTGTTCGGTCGACGAAGAAATCGAACCTACGACCTTGTGTATGCAAGGCGGACATGCTAACCATTGCACCACGGTGGCCCCTAACCCAGTATTCAGCTTATTGTGATCTCTAACTTCTTCTTTCCATGATATTCTTTTTTATTCGAGGAACTCGAGGACTTTAAAAAATTTCCTAATTTCTTTCTAGTTCACGTTTTCAAGACAGACCATGTCCCGAACTATCCCTACTCCGATATGAAGTCGTGCTCTCCTTTTCAAAACTTCTTCAGTCTTTTGCTTATTTCAGTCACTCCAAAATAAATTTTGTCGCCTTTCCAACTGTGTTGTCGTCCGTCAATCGAAATAAGATCTCGGTGTCCGGATCCACCATTTCTCATCGACAATCCATAGCTATAATAGTATTAGTTCTTGGATTCCATTTTCCCAAGACTGTCTTTCAGACGTCAGAAAGTCACACGCGGAGATCATGGGCAACTGAGTAATGCTAACGTGGATTGCCGATCCGCCGATACACTCAGATAATATGACCACCCCAAACATGTATCAGGCATCTGTTCTAGGGTTCCATTCTTCCAGGACTGACACGCGGAGATGATGGGCTCCTCAATTACGCGATCGGTATCCGTCGCTACACCCAGCGAAGGAATAAGATGGCCTCAAACATTTTTCACCGAACATGTTACATGTTTGTCGCAACCATGTTATTTTCTGTTCTAGAGTTCCATTCTTCCAGGTCTGACACACGGAGATGATGGGCTCCTCAATTACGCGATCTGTATCTGTCGCTACACCCAGCGAAGGAATAAGATGGCCTCAAATATTTTTCACAGAACATGTTACATGTTTGTCGCAACCATGTTATTTTCTGTTCTAGAGTTCCATTCTTCCAGGTCTGACACACGGAGATGATGGACTCCTCAATTACGCGATCAGTATCCGTCGCTACACCCAGCGAAGGAATAAGATGGCCTCAAACATTGTTCACAGAACATGTTACATGTTTGTCGCAACCATGTTATTTTCTCGAACTAATGTTTTTGATTCCGGTAAGCAGACATACGTTTTGTAAGATAACAATATTTTTTGAACAATATGTTTGAGGTGATCGTATTCCTTCTCTTCCTGTTCTCCCATTGTCACCTCTGTTATCCTATGAGAGGTTAGTGGCAGCCCGTTATTTCAGGCCCACTTAGACTACTCAGTCCATTGTGATACCACAAGTGCTGAACTTCTCTCTTATCACTGAGTGCTGCCCGATTCTATTTTTAGCTCAATACCAAGGGACCTCCTTGTAAGCTACCGTGGTGCAATGGTTAGCATGTCCGCCTTGCATACACAAGGTCGTGGGTTCGATTCCTGCTTCGACCGAACACCAACAAGTTTTTCAGCGGTGGATTATCCCACCTCAGTAATGCTGGTGACATTTCTGAGGGTTTCAAAGCTTCTCTAAGTGGTTTCACTGAAATGTGGAACGCCGTTTGGACTCGGCTATAAAAAAGAGGTCACTTGTCATTGAGCTTAACATGGAATCGGGCAGCACTCAGTGATAAGAGAGAAGTTCACCAATGTGGTATCACAAAGGACTGAAAAGTCTAAGTGAGCCTGATACGTCGGGCTGCCACCTAACCTAACCTATCACTGAGTGCTGCCTGATTCTATTTTTAGCTCAATGCCAAGGGACCTCCTTTTTATAGCTGTGTCGTAAAAGCTTTGAAACGCTCAGGAATATCACCAGCAATACTGAGAGGGGATAATCCATCGCTGGAAAACGTTTTGGTGTTTAGTAGAAACTGGGATTGAATCGAAGATCCCTTGTATAGAAGGCGGACATGCTAGCCATTGCACCACGTTATGTTTCATGCTTCCGTATATTGTCCAATAATTTAAATCTCATCACTGTCATGGCGATAACCGATATAGCGGTTTCTTCTACTTAAAAGGCAAAGTTAATACTTATCCGGGTCCACATACAGGATCCGTCCCCTCTATAGTACCTTTGGAATCCACTGCGTATCAAACAGGTTCCTATTCTTCCTTGGTGAAAATCTTTAGTAGGCCATGTATAGTGATTACCCACGTCCGTCTGCCCTGATTCCGCCCATTTCCCAATATTTTATCGACGCCATGGCTGCCTCGATTTTGAGGTTTATGGTTGGATTGGTTCAATTAGGCTCTCATATATCCAGGTCGTCTTTGGATTTAGGCCCCACTTCGAACCTACAGCTCTTCTGCATGTTGCCCAACATCTGTATCTGATTTCACTCCTGTTCGCTGTTTGATGTGACTCAGTGAAATTTCGCATATATAAAGCGTTTTTTTTTTCTAGTGACAAGGCGAGGCAAAATTCTGTATTCTCGGGATTCACATTCTGTTCCCATGGTTTATCCCAGACATAAACAATCCTCAGGACTTTCTCTGCTTTCCAGTCGTGCCTATTTAGATCGATCGCCCGAAAAATAGCTATAGTATTACCTGCGTGATGGGAGCTACCGTGGTGCAATGGTTAGCAAGGCCGCCTTGCATACACAAAGTCGTGGGTTCGATTCCTGCTTCGACCGAACACCAAAAAGTCTTTCAGCGGTGGATTATCCCACCTCAGTAATGCTGGTGACATTTCTGCGGGTTTCAAGACTTCTCTATGTAGTTTCACTGCAATGTGGAACGCCGTTCGGACTCGGCTATAAAAAGGAGGTCCCTTGTCATTGAGCTTAACATGGAATCGTGCAACACTCAGTGATAAGAGAGAAGTTCACCAATGTGGTATCACAATGGACTGAATAGTCTAAGTGAGCCTGATACATCGGGCTGCCACCTAACCTAACCATTACCTGCGTGATAGACTGGTTCAATTCTTTCCTTGGGCAAAATCCTTAGTACGCCGTACAGAGTGATTACCCCCTTCCATCTGTCATGTTTCCTGCTTGTCTCCATTCTCCCAATATTATTAATCTAATAACGGTCATTGTGGCCTAGCTTTTGAGTCCTAAAGTCCAGTCTCGTTTCCTACACTCTTTTTGGCGTGTTCTTCATTGTCCCGGTTATGCCAAGACAACATGTCCGTTTGACCTGATTCGATCGACGCCTATGTTAGGATTGGCCTAATTACTCTCTCATATACCCAGTGTGTCATCTTTGGATTCAGGCGCCATTTCGAACTCAACGATCTTCTGCATATTGCCCAACATCTGTAGCCGATTCCAGTTCAGTCTGCTGTTTGATGCGACACTTTCAGTTCAGTTTCCTGTCTAAGAGTACTCCTAAGTACATAACCTTATCCCATACTGGGATCAACTTGCCCAATTCCTGTAGCTGTTCTTTCTAGTGACAAGGCACTGTTCTGTATTCTCTGTATTCAGATTCATTCCCCTGGGAATAGCTCAGACATAAGCGATCCTCTCTCTCTCTGTCCTCCTGCCGAGCCTGTTAGGATCCGTCTCCTTCAAAAGCATTATCATACCATCTGCGTAAAAGACAGGTTCGAATCCCTTCTTGGTCCCTTAGTTAGCCGTGTATGTTAGGTTAGGTGGCAGCCCGATGTATCAGGCTCACTTAGACTATTCAGTCCATTGTGATACCACATTGGTGAACTTCTCCCTTATCACTGAGTGCTGCCCGATTCCATGTTAAGCTCAATGACAAGGGACCTCCTTTTTATAGCCGAGTCCGGACGGCATTCCACATTGCAGTGAAACTACTTAGAGAAGCTTTGAAACCCTCAGAAATGTCACCAGCATTACTGAGGTGGGATAATCCACCGCTGAAAAACTTTTTGGTGTTCGGTCGAAGCAGGAATCGAACCCACGACCTTGTGTATGCAAGGCGGGCATGCTAACCATTGTACCACGGTGGCTCCCATCCGTCCCCGTAATGTCATCCGAACTTGTTAGAATCCATCCCACGGAAAAGAATTACAATATCTTCTGCGTAACATACAGATTCGAATCCTTCCTTGATCAGAATATTTAGTAGGCCGTATATACGTTTCATGCTACATTCCTCAATAATGTAGAAATCGTTCTGAAGATTGGTACAAATTCGCGTTTGGTCTAGAGCAGGACATGTTCGAAGAAATCATAAAAACAATCGGGGACAGGAGAATATGGTGACAGGACTCCTTTTTATGGGACCATTTTCCCTTCAATTCAGCATTTAATCAACACAACAATTCGGCAGGACTCTGGTTATTTTAAGCTTTTCCAGGTAGTCGATGTGGATCAAATCTGGTGCATGCCAGGAAATGGTAGTCATCACCTCTTTTGGCGATGGGACTTTGCCTTCTTCTGTACCGTTTTTAACCAACTATTTCGAATTTGCAAATTTCTTGGCTTACTAGCAATCCATGTCTGATGTATTGAAATTCATATGATCCCTTTAACATGCAGTAAACCTTGCAAAAAAATTGCGTGTGATCACACTCAACTGACGTATGAAGAATTTTTGCAAACGCATTTGTCGCATTTGCTTCACTTTAGCAACATCGCCAATTTTTTTTATTGCATCGGATTACCGGGCTTTGTCATAGTCCCAGATGAGTTCTCCTATGTTTCATTCTTTGCATTTGGGCGGCAATGGTGCATATAAATGGGAATTGCTATCGAAATGAATGGATGTCTTGTTGGTTATGAATGTTTCTGGTACTGCTGGAACTGCTGCTGGTTGCTCGAGCTAAAACTGAATCTGAAGTTGTCGTTGTCGTTGGTTGATGCCGCTTATGATGTTGGTGTTGTCTTGGTCATATTTAACAGATAAATATTCTACGTTTTATGATGTATAATAAATGGCTTCATTGTTGGGTGACAAATAGTCCGGTTTGTCATTGTTGGAATTCTCATTCTCTCGTCGTCGTTTGTCTGGATGATGCTTTGCTTTAGCTTTGCAGTCAGCCAGAAAACAAAAAAAAGCGTTTTGTTCTGCTTTTTTATGGTTTATTTGGATTTTTCGCCATATATTCTTGTCAACTCTCAGCGCTATGGCAATGGCAAATGGTGACGGTTTGGTGTAAAAGATTTACCCTAAGGTCGCTTGATTTGTTTTTCGCAAAAAAAAATTTTTTTTTTGCTTCGATATGATTCTTTTTTCTGTAGCTTTAAAACTATTCATGTGAAATGTATTAAAAATTGTCCTTGTTAACGAGTCATATACAAAACGCCTTTATTACACGCACAAGTTTCAAGTGGGTTTTTGTGCGTTTTTTTTGTTTGCATTGCAAGACTTTACCTTCTTGACTTTTGCTCAGATTTTAAGGAGGTGTTAAAGAAAGTCTATAAAGATTTCATGTGTCACGAAGGCTTTAATTTATGAGCAATAAATATTATTAATTGCATTGGCAATGTCAACTTTGGTTTTACTGATTTCTCCAAGGGTCCAGAATTATGTTACCTTAAATGATTTTGCTGTGCAAACCCACAGTTTGAGATTTAATGAATTTCCTCTTTTTTTTGCCTTGGCTGATACAGAATTCTAAGTATACCAGTGGGTGTTTTAGGCAAAAGTTAAAAGAATTTAATTTATATCTAACCTTAGGGTTGTATACCTACACATGATTCAAAAAAAAAAAAACAGTCTTCTTTTGGACTTTTTGAAAAAAAAAAACTTTATAATAAGCCTTGTAAAAGTCCATATACTTTATTCCTAAACATGTGACAGAAAATATTGACAAGATTTTTCTTTTCAATATATTTTTAAAATGTTGACCTTTGCCTTTCATCTGAATTCTTAAGAATCAAAAATTCAAAATCCTTCATAAATGTAGAAATTTGTAATCAGTAAAACAAAACACTTCCACTTCTAATGTGATCTAACAAAGTTATAAAAAGAATATAGCACACATTGTTACAAAGTCATTAAAGATTTTTTTTCATGTTGATACTTGGAAGAATAGATTGAAACTATGCACATTTAATACCAGATCCAATTACCTGCTATTTTATATCCTCATAAATTGTAACCTTTTTTCAAACATTTAGCCTTTAAATTAACTAACTCGATAGAGATTTTTTTCTAGAGCCTGTAAATTTAATATAAAACAATAGATACAATACTCTCATAGAAATACTGTGGAAAGTGGAGAAAAATGTTGACAAAAAAATAGAGTATCAAAATATTATGTGAGATAGCCTGAGAATATGGTGTCAATTAACCGATTACCTTTGATGGTGGTCACAATGAATGGTCACACGAACAATATGGAACAGTGTAAGAAAAAAACAATTTCAGATTTAATAAATAAAATTGTGTATACATTGAGATCGCTCAAACTTGGACGGATGACTTTCGTGGGACATTGGCTATATTAACACACTAAAATTAACCACTAATAAGTAGATATCTTCAAAATTTGGACAAAAAATTAGAAGTTTCACAGTATTTGCACAATTCGATCCTAGTTTATTAAATCCCATTATATTCATAGTAAGAAAAGAGAGTTGGTTGGATCCAAAACTTGTGATCTGGAAGTGTTGCAAATTTGGATAATTTCCCTCAGAATTTTGAATGGACTTGTCCTTGGTCAACCTATCATTCTAAAAGTCAATGAAATTATGGAAAAGATTGATCAGGCCTACACGCAGAGAAGGAATATGATCACCCCAACCATGTTTCGAGAGCAAAATGTTATTTTTGGACGGTGACCATGGAACATTTTTGTCGCAAAAATTTTGTTTTCTCGGCAAATATATACATGGTTGCCGAAGTCAGACATATGCTTTTTGAGAAAATAACATGGTTGCCGCAAACATGTTACATGTTCTCCGTCCAAAAAAAAAACATTTTGCTCTCGAAACATGGTTGAGGTGATCACATTCCTTCTCTAGGTGTATCGTTGAAAAGTTCAACTAAAATATGAATGATGTGTAAAGCAAAGCATTTTTATACCCTCCACCATAGGATGGGGGTACATTAACTTTGTCATTCCGTTTGTAACACACCGAAATATTGCTCTAAGACCCCATAAAGTATATATATTCTGGGTCGTGGTGAAATTCTGAGTCGATCTGAGCATGTCCGTCCGTCCGTCCGTCCATCTGTTGAAATCACGCTAACTTTCGAACGAAACAAGGTATCGACTTGAAACTTGGCACAAGTAGTTGTTATTGATGTAGGTCGGATGGTATTGCAAATGGGCCATATCGGTCCACTTTAACGTATAGCCCCCATATAAAGGGACCCCCAAATTTGGCCTGTGATTGCTCTAAGACAAGCAAATTTCATCCGATCCGGCTGACATTTGGTACATGGTGTTAGTATATGGTCTCTAACAACCATGCAAAAATTGGTCCATATCGGTCCACTTTTACGTATAGCCCCCATATAAACGGACCCCCAAATTTGGCTTGCGATTGCTTTAAAAGAAGCAAATTTTATCCAATCCGGCTGAAATTTGGTACATGGTGTTATTATATGGTCTCTAACAACCATGCAAAAATTGGTCCATATATGTCCACTTTTACGTATAGCTCCCATATAAACGGACCCCTAAATTTGGCTTGCGATTGCTCTAAGAGAGGCAAATTTCATCCGATCCGGCTGAAATTTGGTACATGATGTTAGTATATGGTCTCTAACAACCATGCAAAAATTGGTCCACATCGGTCCATAATTATATATAGCTCCCATATAAACCGATCCCCCGATTTGGCATGAGGAGCCTCTAAGAGAAGCAAATTTCATCCGATGTGGCTGAAATTTGGTACATGGTGTTGGTATATGTTCTCTAATGACCATGCAAAAATTGGTCCACATCGACCCATAATTATATATAGCCCCATATAAGCCGATCCCCAGATTTGACCTCCGGAGCCTCTTGGAGGAGAAAAATTCATCCGATCCGGTTGAATTTTGGAACATGGTATTAGAATTTGGTCTCTAACAAACACGCAAGAATTGGTCCATATCGGTCTATAATTATATATAGCCCCCATATAAACCGTTCCCCAGATTTGATCTCCGGAGCCTCTTGGAGGAGTAAAATTCATCCGATCCGGTTGAAATTTGCAACGTGGTGTTAGTATAAGGCCGCTAATAACCATGCCAAAATTGGTCCATATCGGTCTATAGTTATATATAGCCGATCCCCAATCACACAAAAATTGGTCCATATCGGTTCATAATCATGGTTGCCACTCGAGCCAAAAATAACCTACCAAAATTTTATTTTTATAGAAAACATTGTCAAAATGTTATTTCTATAGAAAATTTTGTCAAAATTTTATTTTTATAGAAAATTTTGTCAAAATTTTTAGTTCTATAGAAAATTTTGACAAAATTTTATTTCTATAGAAAATGTTGTCAAAATTTTATTTCTATAGAAAATTTTTTCCAAAACTCCATTTTTGGTTGTTGAGTGCGATGGTGGTGAAGTGATGTCCGTTGGTCAGCGGCCGAAATGTTTGTCTGCCCAGGGCTTCAATATTCTCTTTATGACATCTTCCCAATAAAATTCAGCATTTATTTTGACGAATATAAGCGGGCAGCGACCACCAGCTATTACGGCCACAAACACCAGAGACTGCGTTCGAGTTCTGGTAGTCACTTGAAAGTGTAAATTTTAAGCTGCCATCTTTGGCATGTAAACCCGATCAATTTGTTTGTTGACTCAATTGCTCAATTTGTAATGGCTTCTGATCGGAGAAAACCAAATTCGGTAACTGGCCACTTTCGTGCAAGCGAAGAAACTCCTTACTGCACTAGGCAAATATTTGACATAAATTGAAAAAGAATTCATAGCTCATATTTCATATATAACAAAACGATAGGAGTAATTTCAAAAACGGTATCAAAAATTGTCCTGGGAAAAAGGTTGGTCAAATATTTGTCTAGTATGACAATGGACTGAATAGTCTAAGTGAGCCTGAAACTAAATCGGGCTGCCACTTTAACCTTTTTAACTTTAACCTAGTATGACTCATTCCAGTCTAACTTTTTTTGTGCATCTGTGAGCTCTTGGACTTTTTGGAACTTCAATGGCTTAGTCCAAGCTCGTTTTTTCAATATTAGTTGCTTCCGTTTTAGCGATATGTTCTACTCTCGACCAAGATTTCTATCATTGCGGTGGTTAATTAACCGATCAAATCTGGCCTTCACTTTTCAGATTATTTCCGATGTTGTTACCGTTTTCTTGTCCATTTTTTGGATGCGATGTAAAACTACCAGTATCACAGTAACGAGCAATGTTATGAAAAATAAACGTAGTTTTCGCATTTAAATGCTGGAGGTACTCTAACGATAGCCATTTGTGGCACCCCATCCAAATATAAAGCAATCACACTATCACGCTTGAATTCCATTACGAATAACTTTATTTCTGAATACAATAAATCAAAATGCTTTCGTAAGCTTGTATACAATAAAATGAACTGTCACTGGAATAAATCTGTCAGCTGCCAGGCGAGCGCTTTAGAAATTATTACAATCTGTAGTTGGTTGTATCAGCCAAACTGTAAATATTTGACAATAAGACAATATTTTTTGAGTAAAAATATTCCATGTTCCCCATGCAGTAGTTACAATATGCTCTTGAAGGATTTCTGAGGAGATTACATTCCTTTTCTGTGTGTGGCTTCAAGAGAAGCCTGAGAAAATTATTTGTCGCAGTTTTTCGTCGAGATACCACATACGATCTACACTGATGTAATAACGGCTCTAGCAAAACACCGACTAAACAAAAAAAAAAAACATAAATAAATAAAATTTCGTCGGATATGTCCATAGTGCGGTTTAAAAGTTCGTTAGCGAACGAAGCACTAACGGAGCTTCATAAAAATGGGGGTCAATTAACTTAATGTTTATATCTCTATAAAAAAAGTTAATTGTATCACTTAACTTATTAATTGAAAAAAAAAAAAAAATTCAACTTCAATCAACTTTTTAAGTGGAAATATTTTGGTGGTATTTTTTTATGTGTACCCACACCCATAAAAAAGACAACGAAATTTTTTTATAGACGATTTAACTTTATTTTAGTTCATAAAAGTTAGTTGATTTTAGTTCAATTTTGCCAAATTTCTCTCATTTAAGTATTTTTTGCTTCCTTTAATGACGTGAACTAAAAATGAGAAAAAAACGTTTTATACACAATTTTACTAAATAAGAAAAGTGTTATTTTCTTCCTAAAACAGGTGAATTTTGCAGAAATTGGGTTCACAAGTTCCTCAAATGAGTATATGTTACATAAATTGTTTCGGTCTAGAACTTCATATAGCGCTAAAGACATTTTAAAAATTTTTAACTCAAATTTTTATACCCTCCACCATAGGATGGGGGTATATTAACTTTGTCATCCCGTTTGTAACACATCGAAATATTGCTCTAAGACCCCATAAAGTATATACACTTAGAGAAGGAATGTGATCACCTCAACCATGTTTCGAGAGCAAAATGTTATTTTTGGACGGAGAACATGTAACATGTTTGCGGCAACCATGTTATTTTCTCAAAAAGCATATGTCTGACTTCGGCAACCATGTATATGTTTGCCGAGAAAACAAAATTTTTGCGACAAAAATGTTCCATGTTCACCGTCCAAAAATAACATTTTGCTCTCGAAACATGGTTGAGGTGATCATATTCCTTCTCTGCGTGTATATTCTGGGTCGTGGTGAAATTCTGAGTCGATCTGAGCATGTCCGTCCGTCCGTCTGTTGAAATCACGCTAAATTCCGAACGAAACAAGCTATCGACTTGAAACGTGGCACAAGTAGTTGTTATTAATGTAGGTCGGATGGTATTGCAAATGGGCCATATCGGTCCACTTTTACGTATAGCCCCCATATAAACGGACCCCAAAATTTGGCTTGCGATTGCTCTAAGAGAAGCAAATTTCATCCGATCCGGCTGAAATTTGGTACGTGGTGTTAGTATACGGTCTCTAACAACCATGGAAAAATTGGTCCATATCGGTCCACTTTTACGTATAGCCCCCATATAAACGGACCCCCAAATTTGGCTTACGATTGCTCTAAGAGAAGCAAATTTCATCCGATCCGGCAGAAATTTGGTACATAGTGTTAGTATATGGTCTCTAACAACCATGCAAACATTGGTCCACATCGGTCCATAATTATATATAGCCCCCATATAAACCGATCCCCCGATTTGGCTTGCGGAGCCTCTAAGAGAACCAAATTTCATCCGATCCGGCAGAAATTTGGTACATGGTGTTAGTATATGGTCTCTAACAACCATGCAAACATTGGTCCACATCGGTCCATAATTATATATAGCCCCCATATAAACCGATCCCCCGATTTGGCTTGTGGAGCCTCTAAGAGAAACAAATTTCATGCGATCCGGCTAAAATTTGGTACATGGTGTTGGTATATGTTCTCTAATGATCATGCAAAAATTGATCCACATAGGCCCATAATTATATATAGCCCCCATATAAACCGATCCCCAGATTTGACCTCCGGAGCCTCTTGGAGGAGCAAAATTCATCCGATCCGGTTGAAATTTGGAACATGGTGTTAGAATGTGGTCTCTGAGTAACACGCAAGTTGGTCCATATCGGTCCATAATTACATAAAGCCCCCATATAAACCGTTCCCCAGATTTGATCTCCGGAGCCTGTTGGAGGAGCAAAATTCATCCGATCCGGTTGAAATTTTCAACGTGGTGTTAGTATAAGGCCGCTAATAACCATGCCAAAATTGGTCTGTATCGGTCTATAGTTATATATAGCCGATCCCCAATCACGCAAAAATTGGTCCATATCGGTTCATAATCATGGTTGCCACTCGAGCCAAAAATAATCTACCAAAATTTTATTTTTATAGAAAACATTGTCAAAATGTTATTTCTATAGAAAATTTTGTCAAAATGTTATTTCTATAGAAAATTTTGTATATACTTGTTTCTTCTAAAATATATAAAAAATATTATTTTCAATCATTTTTCTTTAATTTGATAAAAATTATAAACTAATTTGAATCATGTTGCAATGCTAAAATATTTTAATTAAATTTTTCTAATATAAATCTACATTTTCTTTCATGGTGGGTTAACTTTTTTTTTTTGGGTGCAATAATAAAAAAAAATTAATAAAAAATAAAATTTTTGTATTACAGTAAATCAGGTTGCTAAATTTAGCAAACTTATATTTAAATTAATATTAAAGAAACTATGATTACTATGAAAATTAATTAAAATTAAAGCTTAACTTAAAATTATAAACTATAAAGAAAAATTTTAAAATTCATCATCGGCCCACTGTCCCATTGAGTATAGATGCCGATGCACATGTAAATGAACTGCAACTCATACAATGGCAATGGACCGCACATAGAGATCTATAGAGAAAAAAAGAAACCTGTACACCGGTAACAAAAAACAAAAACATTGACACCAACACCTCCAGAGTGTTAAAATGTCATTGCAGGTTTGTCTGTCTGTCTGTCTAGCCGGCCATCCAGCCAGCCAGCAGGTTATATTAACGTCGACACTCATAGAATTCTAAACTATTCACGGGAAACACTAAATATTGCATTGGCCATGAAGCCACAAGAGACCTTAGTTGACCAGGACCACCACTATTGTCAACATCCACCATGACCAACATCGTCGTCGTCGTCATCATCATCACCATCATCGCTGTCGTTAGTGTCAACTTAAGCGTCACTAGGGTATATAATGGCGCAGAATCTAGATGAACAAAACAAATTACAAAAAAAATAGTTGGAAACAAATACTGAACTATGTGGCAGCAATAAGAGCAAAAGGTCCAGAATGCTATGCAACAAAATCCAGTTTAGATTGTGTGGCCTGCTCAACACTTTAAAATAACACCGAGGCGGCCGGCCCAAAACTAAATTGAGCCAAAAACACATGTAAACCCACGAAGACCACCACCACCAGACCGCCGACCCATTGATATCTTCTTCATCTACATCATCATCGCTGGAACCACACAAAACATAACACTCTGAAAAATAGCCACTCTGTGGGTTCCGCTTAAAAAGAAGAGATAAAATAGTGGAGTGTTTTTCGAGAGAAAAAACAAAACCAGCACGAGATTTTAAAACACCTTTCGAACAAATATTCTAGATTAGCTTCAATGTGTTCTGATCCTCATTCTCATCGTCCAGTTTTAGTTCTGGCCAAGATATCATTTGTATGTTTGGGTATATTTCCTTCCAAAAAGGTTTTTTTATTTTTTGAAGCATCATTTATGAATGGACACGTCGCTGGAAATTGTAAACGATGGCGAGACTAAAGGCTCATTTGCCAGCTCAACTTTGCTTGAGCTCTTGTAGGTAAATACAATTGAAAAAATTGCAAATAATCGATTGTTTACAATAGAGCAATTGTGGAGAATGGATTTTTTTTTGAGAAGACTCAATACATAATAATATGAAAAAATGCTCTATAAAAGCGGATTCTTACAGTTAGAAGGACAAGATCGAATAAAGAGAGGACATGTTGAGATCTCCATAAAAATCCAGCAAAAAATGGAATTTATTCAACAAGTGTTAGTTTTTAAACACACTTGGGATCCGACATCCCTTCCCACTTTCGTGGTAGTTTTTTTTTTACTAATTACGGTTGTAGCTCGTCTTAATGCTTTCTTCAAAGTGTTTTATTATTTCTTTTGGAATATCTGCCTAATTGTGCGAACTTTGTTCTAGAGCTCATCGCTATTTTTAGATGCCTTTTGGTGTAACCTCAAGCGTCTCAAGGTATCTGGTTAACGTTACATTTTCGATGGGTTTGAGATCGGGCCTTGTGGTGGCTATTTGAGTATTTGAGAACTTTGCTCCGACAACCATTTCTTTACAATTTTGTAAGTATGCTTGGGTTTGTCGTCTAGTTGAAAAAACAAATTGTTCCTCCTCCACAAACTTAGAGAAATTTGATTGCAATTGATATTTTTATACCCTCTATTATACCCTCCATTAACTTTGTTATTCCGTTTGTAACACATCGAAATATTGCTTTAAGACCCCATAAAGTATACATATTTTGGGTCGCGGTGAAATTCTGAGTCGATCTAAGCATGTCCGTCCGTCTGTTGAAATTTCCGAACGAAACAAGCTATGGACTTGAAACTTGGCACAAGTAGTTGTTATTGATGTAGGTCGGATGGTATTGCAAATGGGCCATATCGGTCCACTTTTAGGTATAGCCCCCATATAAACCGATCCCCAGATTTGGCTTGCGGAGCCTCTAAGAGAAGCAATTTTCATCTGATCCGGTTGAAATTTGGAACATGGGGTTAGTATATGGTCTCTAACAACCGTGCCAGAATTGGTCCACATAGGTCCATAATTAAATATAGCCCCCATACACACCGATCCCCAGATTTGGCTTGCGGAGCCTCTAAGAGAAGCAAATTACATCCGATCCGGTTGAAATTTGATACATGGTGTTAGTATATGGTCTTTAATAACCATGCAAAAATTGGTTCACATCCGTCCATAATTATATATAGCCCCTATATAAACGGATCCCCAGATTTGGTTGCGGAGCCTCAAAGAGAAGCAAATTTCATACGATCCGGTTGAAATTTGGTACATTGTGTTAGAATATGGTCTCTAATAACCATGCCAGAATTGGTCCATATCGGTCCATAATTATATATAGCCCCCATATAAACCGATCCCCAGATTTGGCTTGCGGAGCCTCAAAGAGAAGCAAATTTCATCCAATCCGGTTGAAATTTGGTACATGGTGTTAGAATATGATCTCTAATAACCATGCCAGAATTGGTCCATATCGGTTCATAATTATATATAGCCCCCATATACACCGATCCCCAGATTTGGCTTGCGGAGCCTCAAAGAAAAGCAAATTTCATCCGATCCGGTTGAAATTTGGGACATGGGGTTAGTATATGGTATCTAACAACCATGCCAGAATTGGTCCACATCGGTCCATAATTATATGTAGCTCCCATATAAACTGTTCTCCAGATTTGACCTCCATAGCTTCTTGGAGCAGCAAAATTCATTCGATCCGGTTCAAATTTGGAACGTGGTGTTAGTATATGGCTGCTAACAACCATACCAAAATTGGTCCATATCGATCTATAGTTAGGTTAGGTTAAAGTGACAGCCCGATTAAGTTTCAGACTCACTTAGACTATTCAGTCCATTGTTATATATAGCTGATCCCCAATCACACAAAAATTGGTCCATATCCGTTCATAATCATGGTTGCCACTCGAGCCAAAAATAATCTACCAAAATTTTATTTCTATCGAAAATTTTCAAAGCTTCACTAAGTGCTTTCACTGCAATGTGGAACACCGTTGGGACTGGGCAATAAAACGGAGGGCGATTTGAAGAGGTCGCTGAATGGTCTAAGTGAGCCTGATACATGCACTGTTAGAAAAATATGTTTTTCATATGTTCCGATATAAACAAAATGTGTTTCGGGCACAATTTTTAAACACAATATATTTAAGTGCAAGCATGTAATGTTCCTAAACTAACACAAAATGTTTGGGACACATATGTTAATATGTTAGAATATATTATGTTTGGGGCATGAATGTTTCATAAAAATAATATGCGTGAATGTAAACATATATAAATTTACAAATTTCGAGTAAACATATATATGTTGTGATACTTTATTCAGAGAGCGACATAGAGAGAGAGAGAGTTAGTATAGAGAAAGAAATAGAGATGGAAACCGGGAGGGTTGAATCAAAAGATATCAACATAACACAGCGAGAGAATGAAATGAGAGCAATTTCTGTGAAACCGCTTGTATGTTGTTTCGGAAAACTGTTTTATAATATGGCCAAAAATTTGGTATGCTTAAGTCTAAATATTATTTAATTTGAATAGTAGATTGAGTATTCGGAATAAAGAGAATAGACATTCGGAACCAAGAAAATAGACATTTGAAAAAAAAACAGCATATTTGTATTACAGAAAAAGATACGAAGAACTCAAAAATTTCGTGGAAGTTAAAAATATGTGAGGGAATGAACACAATCTTCTTTGGGGAATTATTCCAAGCATATACTATTTTTGGACTCAAAATGCTTCCAAACATATAATATGCTCACATAAAACAAACATGTTAATGTTTCGGCGGTATCCAATAATATATGTGCTTCCTGCAAAATATGTTTGGAACATATGTTAGAGAAGCGATTTTTGAGGGTGTGGGGCTGAAACCTAGCTTAGGTCGATTTTTTGAATTTATTTTGTTCACCGTTCCAAGAGAGTTGCTTTGCTTTCGGGCCTATAACAGACATTTGAAAAGACCTACAAATTGTGGGCATGAGAATACTTTCGTCGTGAAAACTGCCGGCTGAAACATCCTCGCCTCACCACTATCGAATTGTGCTAAGAGTTGTTGCCCCATAATCGAACGCTTTCCCATGGACCGCAAAAGGTAATGAGCTAATGCTGAAGCAACCATGAGCTAATGCTGAAACTGTTGCAGAGCTATGCTTTGACAAATTATTAGGTCCAATCGATGCCGAATTCGTCGGTTCCAGAAGAAGAAGTTCTCTTCTTGATTATAAAGCAGGGGTATAAATCTCCTCGCCACTCCACAATCGAAGTGGGCTAAGAGTTGCTGTCCCATAGGCCGCAGAAAGTGTTGGTTACGGTTGCCAGGCCAATGGTAAAACGATTATAGGGCTACATTTGGACGAAATGTTAGGCCGCATCGGCGGTTCCAGTAGACCGAGAAAAGTGATGTTTCTCATAATCCTTGTTTTCCCACGAACGAATTGGGTTAAGATTTGCTATTCCATAGGCCCTTAAAGTTTATGGTCTTTGTTACAGAGCTGAACTTTGACGAATCTAAGCTGAATTTTTAATAACGCAATAGCTCAAACCTCCTCGCCACGAACGAATTCGTGACGAGTGTTGCTAGTATTGGAGATTTTCCCCAAATTTGGAATATTTCTTGGGAACTTTCCATAAATTTGCAGATTTTTTCCACGGCATACAATAGGGTGCACATAGTGGGAGCCACCGTGGTACATGCACACCTTGCATACACAAGGTCGTGGGTTCGATCCCTGCTTCGACCGAACACCAAAAAGTTTTTTAGCGGTGCATTAACCCACCTCAGTAATGCTGGTGACATTTCTGAGGGTTTCAAAGCTTCTGTAAGTGGTTTCACTGCAATGTGGAACGCCGTTCGGACTCGACTATAAAAAGGAGGTCCCTTGTCATTGAGCTTAACATGGAATCGGGCAGCACTCAGTGATAAGAGAGAAGTTCACCAATGTGGTATCACAATGGACTGAATAGTCTAAGTGAGCCTGATACATCGAGCTGCCACCTAACCTAACCTACTAAAAAAGAGGTTTGGATCTCCAACTTGTACTTCGGAATTACTACAAATTATGATCATCCCAAATATCTATATTGGTATCATTGTAGCTTATATCCCACTGTATTGTGATATTTTTCTTTTATTTTCCCCAAAATTACAAAAAAAAGGTGTCGCCATTTGACACCTTATTTTGTTGTTCACTCGTTAGTTAGTTCTACCTGTTCTGACTATCGTTTGATCCTTTTTAGTTTTTTTTTTTGCTTTTTGGTCGTCATGTGGATGTTAGTTTACCATAAATTTGTAAATATTTTGTTGAATGGACAGTTTTGTTGAAACTATCCATGAATCTCATTCAATGATTTGTTGTTATTAGTTGAGTTCATCCAGGATGGTTGGTTGGTTCTGGTCTGTCTACCATTCAATCTCTGGAGTCTCGTGAATATGATGTTCACATGGTTATTTATTCTCGGTCTTATTTTAGCTTATTTGTTGGCTAGGGAAAAACCCAAACCATTTAAATCTCATGAGTGGGTAGCTTATCGAAGTGCATACAAGTATAGATGACAAAATTGTACTGAAGAGTTATGTTGCAGTTACCAGGGAAAATATTTTAGTTTTTGTTTTTTTTTTTTTTTGCTGATAATCGTTGTCTGGTGGGGGATAGATATGATGTAGTTGCAGTTGCTACAAAAATCCCTTTTAATAAAACACATTTGTAATATCTGTTGAAATAGTCCCAAATGCATAGAGAAGCAAATAGTTGTTCGTTATAAGTATCCAAAGGGTTATGAAATTCGTGGGAAAATTATAATAATGAAGAAGACGTTGGGATGCTCCAGAGTTGATATGCTCTCTGTTCTTTGTAATCAAGCTATAGCCTACGTAATGGAGATATTGTCCGAGAAGTTGGCACATATTCATCTACTGTCTGACAACCAGGGTGGAACCTTTGTGGAAAATTTGCCAATTTTTACACAAGCGATAATACTTTGACGATCCCCTTTTGTTGTGCCACCAATTATCATATTTGTTTATTTTGTGCCACTTTTTACTAAATCCTGATTTTCTTTTCTATATTTTGAATTTAAAATTTTACGAATTTTGAAAAAAATTTAGCTTTGGTGTTAGTCAAGATCTTCGAATTTTTAAAAATTTGGAAGAGTTGTATTTTTACATAGCGACCTTTGAAAATAATCGTTACATCGCTTCCCCTTTTTAATTATAAGTCAACTTTTTGGGTTTATTATTAAAATTCGATTAGCCTATTTTGGTCGCTATATAATCCTTAAAGATCGATAGGACAATAAATCTTCCTAAAAGGTCGATTAGTCGAATTTTAAAATTGCACAATATCAGCTACGACTTTTCGGCATTTATCCTCAGATCATGCCCTGCCCAGCCAATGGTGTTTTTTCTCCCCAAATTGCGAGGCTTTCATCTCCAAAATGTTTCAGAAGTTTTTGTAAATAATCCGGTGTGTTATTCTAGTCCAAATGCACTATGTTAGGTGGCAGCCCGATGTATCAGGCTCACTTTGGCTATTTAGTCCATTGTGATACCACATTGGTGAACTTCTCTCCTATCACTGAGTGCTGCCCGATTCCATGTTAAGCTCAATGACAAGGGACCTCCTTTTTATAGCCGAGTCCGAACGGCATTCCACATTGCAGTGAATCTACTTAGAGAAGCTTTGAAACACTCAGAAATGTCACCAGCATTACTGAGGTGGGATAATCCACCGCTAAAAAACTTTTTGGTGTTCGGTCGAAGCAGGAATCGAACCCACGACCTTGTGTATGCAAGGCGTGCATGCTAACCATTGCACCTCGGTGGCTCCCACTATGTGCCGTGGAAAAAATCTGCAATTTTTTGGAAATTTCCCACGAAATATTTCAAATTTGGGGAAAATATCCAATACTAGCAACACTCGTCACGAATTCGATCGTGGCGAGGAGGTTTGAGCCATTGCGTTATTACAAATTCAGCTTAGATTCGTCAAAGTTCAGCCCTGTAACCAAGACCATAAACTTTTAAGGTCTATGGAATAGCAAATATTAACCCAATTCGTTCGTGGGAAAACAAGGATTATGAGAAAGAACACTTTTCTTGGTCTACTGGAACCGCTGATTCGACCTAACAATTCGTCAAAGTGTAGCCCTATAATCGTTTTACCATTAGCCTGGCAACCGTAACCAACACTTTCTGCGGCCTATGGGACAGCAACTCTTAGCCCAATTCGATCGAGGCGTGGCGAGGGGATCTATACCCCTGCTTCATAATCAAGAAGTGCACTTCTTCTGGAACCGACGAATTCAGCATCGATTGGACCTAATAGTTTGTCGAAGCATAGCCCTGTAACTGTTTCAGCATTAGCAACCATGATCATTACCTTTTGGGGTCCATGGGATAGCGTTCGATTATGGGGCAACAACTCTTAGCCCAATTCGATAGTGGTGAGGCGAGAATGTCCACAATTTGTAGGTCTTTTCAAATGTCTGATATAGACCCGAAAGCAAAGCAACTACTCTTAGCCTAATTCGATAGTGGTGAGTCGAGGATGTTTCAGCCGACATTTTTCACGACGAAAGCATTCTCATGCCCACAACTTGTAGGTCTTTTCAAATGTCTGATATAGGCCCGAAGGCAAAGCAACTATCTTGGAACGGTGAAAAAAATGAATTTAAAAAATCTACCCAAGCTAGGTGACACCTCGATGTATCAGACTCACTTAGACTATTCAGTGACCTCTTCAAATCGACCTGGAAGTTTACCAAATCGGCGCCGCATATTATGAACGAAGTTTGCAATTCAAAATCGTGGTGGGAGTTCATGAGTTTGTCGGTTTTGAGAGTGTTTAACCAGGACATGCGCAATCTTGTGATCATCTTATGTAAATAAACTTCAAACCGTAAAAAAAACTTCAGTACCTACCCCCTTCATATATGTCCCTGCTCGGGCGCCACAGAAAAGCCTTTCAAAAATATTTTGATATATTTTCCAAAAATAAGCCCTTATTATAGAATCATAGATATAGAATCTCCCTTATAGATATAGAATCTCCCATATTCTATTGATTAATCCATTGCCTACCTTGGTCACACATCGACGCCGCATATCATTAGCGGAGCGATCAGTTTACAATTCATATTTTCGGAGTGTATAAGCAGGACATGCACAATCTTAAGATCATCTCTATGCAAATACATTTTCTACCATGAAAAAATTTCATTGTCTATCCGTTTCTCTATGTCCCTGCTCGGGCGCCACGGAAAAGCCCTCCTCATAAGTATCTCTCAGTTTCTATTGAATAACCACTTGGCTAATATATTGATCGAACTATTAACGCTGTTTTTTGTTCTGAGGCTACGTTTGTGCCTGGATAGCACTCACCTCTAAGTGACTTTTTTGCATACTATGCCCATAATTCCAAAACTTGACCTAGAAATTTGCCCGCATAGATCATCATATCATTAACGAAGCGATCAGTTTTCAATTCATATTCGTTGTTGTAGTTCCAGAGTTTATACTTTTTCAGAGTGTGCCACCAGGATATGCGTAATCTTATGATCATCTCTATCAAAACAAACCAACCCGAAAGATCTCCTTTTCTGCTCGGGCGCCTCAGAAATAGTTTTTTTTTTTAAATATATTGCATTTTTTTTAATGGGCTTTCATCATACGATCATAGTGCAAAGCAAAATGTAAAATCGACGTTGCGTATCCTTGCGAATCGTTCTGTTTTGGACTCACTGCGGTAGTTCATGGGTTTGTCTCAGGATGTATAAGAAGGACCCCCTAATATTGTGCTTATCTCATTGTAAATAGTCTTTATACAAAGACAGGACTTCTTTGTCTATCCCTTTCATTATGTCTCTGCTCGGGCGCGACAGAAAACAGCTATAGTTTTTTCCAATACAGGACTTTTTTGTCTATCACTTTCATTATGTCTCTGCTCGGGCGCCACAGAAAAAATCCATTCTCTATGTAAATAGTCTTTATAACAAGACAGGACTTCTTTGCCTATCCCTTTCATTGTGGTTCTGCTCGGGCGCCACAGAAAAATCCATTCTCTATGTAAACAGTCTTTATACCAAGACAGGACTTCTTTGCCTATCCCTTTCATTATGTCTCTGCTCGGGCGCCACAGGAAAAAGCCTTTTTACAAAATATTTTGAATTTAAAGGAAAAAATAGAATCTCTCAGTTTCTATTGAATAACCCGTTGTCTTGATCACACTATCAGCTAGAGGTGTTATACTAATGCTGATTGTACATGACCATAACATAGATGAGGGTTCGTCCTCCACTTGTTGTTCCAGCAGAATATCGTCCCTAACCGACAATGCCTATGTAGCTATCTAGACGAACCAAACCAAATTTAGTATTAATAACATTTCCGTCCAGACAATACCGTGGAGGGGTCTATAACAAACAAAACAATGAATACTACAGACTATGGTCCATTAGCGATAATGAAATAATGACCATTTCACACCATTTTACAATTTTGTTTTTTTTTTTTTTAATGAATTTTCATATGGACAAACAACCAGCGAAGAATTGGAAAAAAGGGGCAGAGATGATAGCTAATGTTTTTATGAGAGAATTTCTAGGGAAAGGGAAATCTAACTTCAATGAGAAAGAATTGCTGCTGCATCATTATGGATACCCACACACACACACACTACTATTGCTGGTTGATAATATGGTTGGACAAATCAAATGATAGTTTATGGTACAATTTCCAATATCATCATTATCTCTGCTGAAGTAGAATCATCTGTATTGTGTCATAACAGAAACAACAGAAATCGAGACAATGACTAAATTAATTTCATTTGTTTATTGTTGTTAAATATTGACATGGTTAGAGAAAGATTCTTAGATGACAAAGTTTGGAATGCAGCAGTCATTTTTCCCGATTTAATACCAATTTTTATTAGTTTGAACAAAGAGTTTTTGTTTTTCTTTTTATTCATCAATGAGCTTTTGGAGGAAGAAAATCCCTTAAAAGCTTCCAAATTCCCCAAAATTTATTGAAAAGAAAATCTATACAAATATTTAATGATACCGAAATAAAAAAGGTTTTAACTACCATAACTTCATATTAATTTAATCTGAAGCAATGTTAAGGGTTTTAAGCTTAATAATAAGGATTTGAGTATATTTAAAAATTTTAATAGTTCTATTTAATAACTGGGGTCAGTTATAGTAGACCATGACATAAATGGAGTAATCCCAAAATGTTTGTCTAAACTAATCCATAAAATAATGCTCTAGGTGGTGGTCTTTGTAGTGTTTGCTTTTTTCTGGAGTACTTATTTTATGGTGCTATCATAAAAATCGCTATGGGAGGTCCATTGATTGATAAAGAAGCTGTATGCGGTCTGGTCTTTATTTTATAAAGCTTCAGAGTTGAATAGTGGGTGGGTGGCATGTTAAAGCAATTGACATGAAAAATCTAAAATAGAGCGATGCAGAATTGAAATTTCTTAAAAGTGGCAAAAAGTATGAGATTCACAAAAAAAAAGTGAACCCTCTATTTCACTAAAGCCAATTTAACTTTAGTATAGTTCATGGAACTATCAGTTTTGAAGAAAGTCTCCTTTACTCTAAAAATTTTTTGCGTACGTTAGATAAATGAACTAAAAACGGGAAAAAATTATACACAAATGAAGCATAAAGATTTACTAAATTCGTACTTCTCACGAAATAGTTCATTATTTCTTTAAATTTGTAAATTTTACTAAAAATTGCGCCCATACACGCAAAAAAATAATTCTTTCCTCCCAAACGAAATTTTAGACAAACAAAGTTCGTTTCTCATTTGCTTTTCGCTGTAAGGAAGTGTATTTGGAAGAAAAGTATATACTTTTTGTGATAAACGTTTATTCTTTTCCAGGATGTAAAAACAAATTCATAAAGACAAACTCAAAAAAAAAAAACATTGTTTTCTTGCAAATTGCATTTTCCCTCACATCTTTCTCACATCCACGAGGTTTTTCAGTTCTTAACACCTTTTCCTGTAATACCAACAATGTACAAGAAATTATACGATTTTATAAATTTTTAAAATTTGTTTTACCTTTCGCCTGGACGGAGAATCGAACCACGGACCATGCACTTTGTAAGGCAACACACTAACCACTGAGCTATGTACCTGTTATGGTCATCAATAGATAAATATCCATATAAGTTATATTTATATAGCATAGCTTGCGGCGCCCACGAACCGAATAAACAAAGTTTATTTAACAGAAACAAACTTTTAGTTTGGCACCGTGGAGCAGTGGTTGCTACGTCCGGCTTGCATGCCAAGGGTCGTGGGTTCGATCCCTGCTTCGACCAAAGTTTTTTTTTTACATATATTCCAGATATGTTCGGAAGATTCCGAAAAAATGATCAACATTACATTGTAGTAAAGGGTGATACGGTCAAAATTTGGTCAATATAAACTTGATGTATTTCTTTCAATTTTGCATTTAAAAAACCTGAACACCCCTCATTTTGAAGGTGTGTGTGTGTAGAATGTTGCTCCTATTTTGATTTTGGAATTCACTCTTCAGTTGTCAAAATGCCATCCAAGCAAGAAGAGCAGCGTATCAAAGTTTTGCTCGCGCATCGCGAAAATCCGAGCTACTCGCACGCAAAGCTGGCAAAATCGCTAAAAGTTGCCAAATCAACCGTTACAAATATAATTAAAGTGTTTTGGGAACGTTTGTCGACAGCCAGGAAGTCTGGATCGGGGGGAAATAGAAATCCGGAAGCCGCTGAGACGACAAAGAGAGTTGCCGGTAGTTTCAAGCGAAACCCTAACCTCTCTCTCCGAGATGCCGCAAATAAGCTGGGTGTATCGTCTACAACCGTGCATCGAGCCAAAACACGAGCCGGACTATCGACTTACAAGAAGGTAGTGACTCCAAATCGCCATGATAAACAAAATACGATGGCCAAAGCGCGATCCCGGAGGCTGTACACGACGATGCTGACGAAGTTTGACTGCGTGGTAATGGACGACGAAACCTACGTCAAAGCCGACTACAAGCAGCTTCCGGGACAGGAGTTTTATACGGCAAAAGGAAGGGGAAAGGTAGCAGATATTTTCAAGCACATAAAACTGTCAAAGTTCGCAAAGAATTATCTGGTTTGGAAAGCCATCTGTACCTGTGGCTTGAAAAGCAGCAGTTTCATAGCTTCCGGGACTGTCAACCAAGAAATTTACGTGAAAGAGTGTTTGAATAAACGTCTGCTGCCTTTCCTGAAGAAACACGGTTGTTCCGTACTGTTTTGGCCGGATTTGGCATCTTGCCATTACGGTAAAAAGGCCATGGAGTGGTACGCCGCCAACAACGTGCAGGTGGTTCCCAAGGACAAGAACCTTCCCTACACGCCAGAGCTCCGCCCAATTGAGAAATACTGGGCTATTGTCAAGCGGAACCTAAAGAAGACCAAAAAGACTGCTAAGGACGAGCAGCAGTTCTAGGCAAACTGGCTTTCTGCGGCGAAGAAGGTGGACAAGGTGGCTGTACAAAATCTGATGGCAGGGGTCACGCGTGAGGCCCGGCAATTCGGATTGGGAAAAGCGAAAGCCTAACTGAATATTTTTCCTGAATTTTATACTAATTGAACTTGAAAAAGAAATTTAATTTGATTTTTTAAATAAACGATTTCACCGATTTACACGCGTTTTCCCTTGACCAAATTATGACCGTATCACCCTTTATATTAAATTTTGAACTGTAAAAGGTGTCTTATTAAAGACCTAAAGTCAGAAAAGAACAGTGTTTGATATAAACGAAATGGACTGTGTTATTGTTTCAAAAATATTTTTTTTTATTAAAAAAATAAAAATTTTGTAACAAACGAATTTTTTTTGGTGATAAAAGTTTAACATTTTCGAAGCAATTCAAAGAACTCTAACAAAAGAAAAACGTTTTCGGTACACGTTTTCCAAACGTTTTTTTTTTGCGTGTAGTGAACTTTGTATGGCACTAAAGACACTCCTGCAATTTTGAACCATATAAACCGATCCCCCGATTTGGTTTGCGGAGCCTCTAAGAGAATCACATTTCATCCGATCCGGTTGAAATTTGGTACATGGTGTTAGTATATAGTCTCTAATAACCACGCAAAAATTGGTCCACATCGGTCTATAATTACATATAGCCCCCATATAAACCGATTCCCCGATTTGGCTTGCGGAGCCTCTAAGAGAAGCAAATTTCATCCGATCCGACTGAAATTTTGTACATGGTGTTAGTATATAGTCTCTAATAACCACGCAAAAATTGGTCCACATCGGTCTATAATTACATATAGCCCCCATATAAACCGATTCCCCGATTTGGCTTGCGGAGCCTCTAAGAGAAGCAAATTTCATCCGATCCGGCTGAAATTTCGTACATGGTGTTAGTATAGGGTCTCTAGTGACCATGCAAAAATTGGTCGAAATCGGTCCATAACTATATATAGCCCCCATATAAACCGATCCCCCGATTTGGCCTGCGGAGCCTCTAAGAGAAGCAAATTTCATCCGATCCGGCTGAAATTTGGTACATGGTGTTAGTATATGGGCTCTAATGACCATGCAAAAATTGGTCCACATCGGTCCATAATTATATATAGCCCCCATATAAACCGATCCCCCGATTTGGCTTGCGGAGTCTCTAAGAGAAGCAAATTTCATCCGATCCGGCTGAAATCTGGTACATGGTGCTACTATATGGTCTCTAAAAACTATGCAAAAATTGGTCCACATCGGTTCATAATTGCATATAGCTCCCACATAAACCGATCCCCCGATTTGGCTTGCGGAGCCTCTAAGAGAAGCAAATTTCATCCGATCCGGCTGAAATTTGGTACATGGTGTTAGTAAATGGTCTCTAACAACCATGCAAAAATTGGTCCACATCGGTCTATAATTGCATATAGTCCCCATATAAACCGATACCCCGATTTGGCTTGCGGAGACTCTAAGAGAAGCAAATTTCATCCGATCCGGCTGAAATGTGGTACATGGTGTTAGTATATGATCTCTAACAACCATGTAAAAATTGGTCCACATCGGTCCATAATTATATATAGCCCCCATATAAACCGATCCCCCGATTTGGCTTGCGGAGCCTCTAAGAGAAGCAAATTTCATCCGATCTGGCTGAAATTTTGTACATGGTCTCTAACAACCATGCAGAAATTGGTCGAAATCGGTCCATAACTATATATAGCCCCCATATAAACCTATTACCAGATTTGACCTCCGGAGCCTCTTGGAAGACCAAAATTCATCTGATTCAGTTGAAATTTGGTACGTGGTGTTAATATATAGCCTCAAGGTTAGGTTAGGTTAGGTTATGGGGCAAGCCGATGTATCAGGCTCAATTAGACTATTCAGTCCATTGTGATACCACATTGGTGAACTTCTCTCTTATCACTGAGTGCTGCCCGATTCCATGTTAAGCTCAATGACAAGGGACCTCCTTTTTATAGCCGAGTCCGAACGGCGTTCCACATTGCAGTGAAACCACTTAGAGAAGCTTTGAAACCCTCAGAACTGTCACCAGCATTACTGAGGTGGGATAATCCACCGCTGAAAAATTTTTTGGTGTTCGGTCGGAGCAGGAATCGAACCCACGACCTTGTGTATGCAAGGCGGGCATGCTAACCATTGCACCACGGTGGCTCCCATATATGGCCTCAAACACCCATGCAAAAATTGGTCGAAATCGGTCAATAATTCTTTATATAGGCCCCATATACACCGATCCCCAGATTTGACCTCCGGAGCCCCTAGGAAGAGCAAAATTCATCCGATTCGGTTGAAATTTGGTACGTGATGTTAGTATATGGTATCCAACAACCATGCAGGAATTGGTTCATATCAGTTCATAATTATATATAGCCCCCATATAAACCGATCCCCAGATTTGACCTCTGGTGCCTTTTGGAGAAGCAAAATTCATCCGATCTGGTTGAAATTTGGTACGTGAATTTAGTACATGATATTTAACAACCATGCCAAAAGTGGTCCACATCAGTCCATAATCATATATAGCCCCCATAGAAACCGATCCTGAGATTTTGTTTTGGAGCCTCTTAGAGGAGCAAATTTCATCCGAGTCAGATGAAATTTGGTACATTGTGCTAGTATATGGCCGTTAACAACAATGCCTAACTAGATCCATATTGGTCTATAGTTATATATAGCCCTCAGATAAATCGAACTCCAATCACACAAAAATTGGTCCATGCCAAGTTCATAATTGTATATAGCCCCCATATAAGCGACCCCCATATTTCAATTCTGGTTATCTACGTACCGTGCAAAAGTCCATGTCGATTCGTAATTATTTGTAGACTTACATATACATAACTTTTTTGTCTAATATATACCACGTATGGACTAACTCACAATTTAGAAAACGATTTAAGATACCACAACCCAAGTAATTCGATTGTGGATGACAGTCTTCCGTAGAAGTTTCTACGCAATCCATGGTGGGGGGTACATAAGATTCGCCCTGGCCGAACTTACGACCGTATATACTAGTTTATTTTAAATCTAAAGATTCAATATTTCAATAGCGATTTCTTTAAATCAAAAATGTGTTTCTTTATTTTAAATAAAATTTGCTTTGGTTCAAAGACATACGACCTTAATAGAGCGACGAAAATTTCCCAGATTTGTGTCCTAAAATTACGCAATGAGAATTTCTGTAAGCATGGATTATACACTTTCTTTTAATTAAAATGTTATTATTTTAAAGAAATTTGTCCTTAAAATTGTATAAATTCCTTAACCAAAAACATAATTTTTATATAATCTTTCATATTAAGTCAATATTTTTTCAGTGTACACATAACTTTAAATGAGCTTCATCCCTACCTAACTCAGAGCCGTTTTATTGTTTCATTCTTTTCCATTATAAAATTAACTTAAATTTCGAGTTCAATGTAGGTTTTTTTCTCTCTAGATTCTAGAGAAATTCAATATTCCAGAAAAATATAATTCCTTTGAAATTCTATTGCATTTGTTTTTAGAATATGAAAGAAATGGTCTGACTGACCGTTCTGTCTATCACATTTAGGTTGATGTGGATATTTTGTAAATGTCTTTATTGTTTTAACAAAAAATAAAGAAGTCTGTAAATATTTTACTTTGTCTGTCACTTTCGGGGAGACACCTGATGTTACGAACAAATGTCATTGTTGTCATCATCATCATCTTCATCATACATCAAATGAAAATTTTTCTATAGAATAAAATAGCAACCTAGTACGTGCTTTTGCACACAAAGACATAGCCAATAAAACCGATTCAAATATAAAACAAATGTTCAACCAATTGTTCTACTTAAGATGTTCTCCTTTTTTTCAGAACTGAACTGCTACTAATAAATTCTAAGGACTTAGTGTTTTGCAAAAAAACATTCTATAAATATCACGTAAAGATATTTCGTAGAAAACTAAATGACAAATGTAATATTTGTGTAAATGCATTAAAATGTCTGGTATAAATTTCACATAATGAAAAATGACAATGAATTAAAAGAATAGTTATTATGTGGAAAGTGAAGCATGGTTAGGTTAGGTAAAGTATACAGAAAATTTTATATGGAAATAATTTTATATAGAAACAAAATTTTCTATAGAAATAAAATTTTGACAAAATTTTCTATAGAAGTAAAATTTTAACAAATTTTTTATAGAAATAAAACTTTGACGACATTTTCTATAGAAATAAAATTTTGACAAAATTATCAATAGAAACAAAATTTTTGACAAATTTTCTATAGAAATAAAGTTTTTGACAAAATTTTGTATAGAAATAGAATTTTGACAAAATTTTCTATAGAAATAAAATTTTTGACAAATTTTCTATAGAAATAAAGTTTTTGAAAAAATTTTCTATAGAAATGAAATTTTGACAAAATTTTCTATAGAAATAAAATTTTGACAAAATTTTTTAATAAATAAAATGTTGACAAAATTTTCTATAGAAATAAATTTTTGACAAAATTTTCTATAGAAATAAAATTATGACAAAATTTTCTATAGAAATAAAATGTTGACAAATTTTTCTATAGAAATAAAATTTTGACAAAATTTTCTATAGAAATAAAATTTTGACAAAATTTTCTATGGAAATAAAATTTTGACAAAATTTTCTATAGAAATAAAATTTTGACTAAATTTTCTATAGAAATAAAATTTTGACAAAATTTTCTATAGAAATAAAATCTTGACAAAATTGTCTAGAGAAATAAAATGTTGACAACATTTTCTATAGAAATAAAATTTTTGACACTATTTTGTATAGAAATAAAATTTTGACAAAATTTTCTATAGAAATAAAATTTTGACAAAATTTTCTATAGAAATAAAATTTTGACAAAATTTTCTATAGAAATAGAATTTTGATAAATTTTCTAAGGAATAAAATTTTGACAAATTTTCTATAGAAATAAAATTATGACAAAATTTTCTATAGAAATAACATTTTGACAAAATTTTCTATAGAAATTAAATTTTGACAAAATTATCAATAGAAATAAAATTTTGACGAAATTATCAATAGAAATAAAATTTTGACAAAATTATCAATAGAAATAAAATTTTGGCAAAATTATCAATAGAAATAAATTTTTTGACAAAATTTTCTATAGAAATAAATTTTTGACAAAATTTTCTATAGAAATAAAATTTTGACAACATTTTCTATAGAAATAAAATTTTGATAAAATTTGCCATAGAAATAAAATTTTTACAAAATCTTCTATATTGTTGTTTGTGATCTCAGCTTAAAGCCATGCATTGACTAAACTACAAGTGTAGCTTAACCAACAGAGGAAAAGTATGCTTGTCAAATTTATTTGGGCAAAGCCCAATTTTGACAACATTTTCTATAGAAATAAAATTTTGACAAAATTTTCTATAGAAATAAAATTTTGACAAAATTTTCTATAAAAATAAATTTTTGTATAGAAATAAAATTTTGACAAAATTATCAATAGAAATAAAATTTTTGACAAAATTTTCTACAGAAATAAAATTTTGACACAATTTTCTATAGAAATAACATTTTAGCAAATTTTCTATAGAAATAAAATTTTGACAAAATTTTCTATAGAAATAAAATATGACAAAATTTTCTATAGAAATAACATTTTAACAAAATTTTCTATAAAAATAATAATTTTGATAAAATTGTTCTATAGATATAAAATTTTGATAAAATTGTTCTATATATACAATTTTGATAAAATTTTCTATAGAAATAAAATTTTGACAACATTTTCTATAGAAATAAAATTTTGACAAAATTTTCTATAGAAATAAAATTTTGTTCTAGAAACAAAATTTTCTATAGAAATAAAATTTTTGACAAAATTTTGTATAGAAATAAAATATTTGTATAGAAATGAACTTTTGACAATATTTTCTATAGAAATAAAGTTTTTGACAAAATTTTGTATAGAAAAAGAATTTTGACAAAATTTTGTATAGAAATAGAATTTTGACAAAATTTTCTATAGAAATAAAATTTTGACAAAATTTTCTATAGAAATGATGATCCCAGCTCGGACCGGAATATATGAAAATCACACTTATATTGTTTCCTTCTGTTCTTTCCTTTTTACCTTGTAATATAAAAATTAATCAAATTCTATTTCTTTCATTTCAGGTATGTGTTTCTCTCAATATTTATAAGCATAAATTGTGGTAAGTTATTTTTTTCAATGAAGAGAAATTATTTCGTTTACAGGACAGATTTCTAATCAGGCATATTGTCTTAATTTTTATAGAGTTTTTAAATTGATTATATTGTTTGTAGCTAATAAAAAAAAAAACGTTTTATATCTTGGTAACAATCAATATATAATGAATTCAATATATGGTGATGAATACAAAACATCATAAAAATTTTGAAACCTTTGAATTTTCAAAAAACAAGAAACGAAAACACTTCAAAAGCAATCATCTTTGGTAACAAACAAACCATTAAGGAGATTTCCAAAGACACCCACAAAGAGCCATTTAATTTTTTCCAGCATCACCTTAGATCCATACACCCTTGGCGAGAGTAGAATAAATACAAGGAACTCTAAAAGCCAAAACTTACAATAAGAAGTCATTAAGATAAGCTATTCATAGGTCCCCCTAAAAACCAAAACACACACCTCTCCAGAAAAAGGCATCCCATAGGACAAATATCAACAATCCTCTAGACAACCATAGAAAAGCAAAAGACTGCTGCTGTCTGTAAAAATGCATCTGCAAAATGGAAAATCGCATTAAAGTGCAGTCAAAGTGTTTATGTTTTGAAGAAATAAAAAAACTAACACATAGATCCAATTGTTTTGCATAAAAATAATAAAATTTCACAGTATTTTGTCTGGCATGTGGTTTGTTTCTGTCTGTTCTTATGGCCCAAAGATATTTAAACGAGATCTACTTCAGAGTTTGAATATTTGTTGTTCAAGTTTTTTCTCCCGTATATAAGTATCAAGGCTTGAATAGGGATTCAGGTATTTTTTCTCCCTTCATTTCGGCCATCAACCTTTCTGGAAATGGTAATTTCACATTCAGTTTTTTTTTTTTACATTTACGACTACGGTGCACGGTTGCCACTCGAGCCAAAAATAAACTACCAAACTTGAAGGAATATTTTACAAAATATTACCAAACAAAAAATTTTTATTTCTATAGAAAATTTTGTAAAAATTTTATTTTGTAAAAGTTTTATTTCTATAGAACATTTTGTCAAAATTTCATTTCTATAACAAAATTTTATTTGTATAGAAAATTTTGTCAAAATTGTATACCTATAAATAATTTTATAAAAATGTTATACCTATAGAAAATTTTATTTCTATAGAAAATTTTTTCAAATGTTTATTTGTATTGAACAATTTGTCAATTTTGTAAAAATTTTATACCTATAGAAAATTTTGTGAAAATTTTATTTCTATAGAATTTTGTCAAAACTTTATTTCTATAGAAATTTTTGTTAAAATTTTATTTCTATAGAAAATTTTATCAACATTTTATTTCTACAGAAAATTTTATATATATTTCATTTCTACAGAAAATTTTATTTATATTTCATTTCTATAGAAAATTTTGGCAACATTTTCTTTTTATAGAAAATTTAGTCAACATTTTATTTCTATATAATATTTTTGCTAAATTTTATTTCTATAGAAAATTTTGTAAAAATTTTAGATCTATAAAAAATTTTGTCAAAAATTCATTTATTTAGAAAATGTTGTCAACATTTTATTTCTATAGGAAATTTTTTAAAATTTAATTTCTATAGAAAATTTTTTTCACAATTTTACTTCTGTAGAAAATTTTGTCAAAAAAACAAGTTCTAAAGAAAATTTTGTCAAAATTTTATTTCTGTAGAAAAATTTGTCAACATTTTATATCTATTTTGTCAAAATTTTATTTCTATTGAAAATTTTGTCAAAAATCAAGTTCTATAGAAAATTTTGTCAAAATTTTATTCCCATAGAAAAATTTGTAAAAATTTTATTTTTCTAGAATTTTTTTTTCAAAATCTCATTTCAATAGAAAATTTTGTCAATTTTTTTCTATAGAAAATTTTGTAATTTTTTTATAGAAAATTTTGCCAACATTTTATTTCTATACAAAATTTTGCCAAAATTTTATTTCTATAGAAAATTTTGTGAAAACTTTATTTGTGTTCAAAATTTTGTCAACATTTTATTTCGATATAAAATTATGTCAAAATTTTATTTCTATAGAAAATTTTGTCAAAATTTGTATTGCTATAGAAAATTTTGCGAAAATTTTATTTCTATAGAAAAATTTGTCAAAATTTTATTTCTATAGGAAATTTTGTGAACATTTTATTTCTGTTGAAAATTTTGTCAAAATTTTATTTCGATACAAAATTATTTCAAAATTTTATTTCTATCGAAAATTTTGTCAAAATTTGTATTGCTATAGAAAATTTTGTCAAAATTTTACTTCTATAGAAAAATTTGTCAAAATTTTAATTCTATAGGAAATGTTGTTAAAATAATATTTTTATAGAAAATTTTGTCAAAATTGTATTTCTATAGAAAATTTTGTAAAAATTTGTATTGCTATAGAAAATTTTGTCAAAATTTTATTTCTATAGAAAAATTTGTCAAAATTTTATTTCTATAGGAAATATTGTCAAAATTTTATTTCTGTAGAAAAAGTCGAAATTTTGTCAAAATTTTATTTGTATAGAAAATTTGTTCAAAATTTTTATTGCTATAGAAAATTTTATCAAAATTGAATTTCTATAGAAAATGTTGTCAAAATTTTATTTCTATAGAAAAATTTGTCAAAATTTTATTTCTGTAGAAAAAGTCAAAATTTTATTTCTATAAAAAAATTTTGTCAAAATTTTATTTCAATAGGAAATTTAGTCAAAATTTTATTTCTATAGAAAATTTTGCCAAAATGTTATTTCTATAGAAAAATTTGTCAAAATTTTATTTCTATAGGAAATTTTGTGAACATTTTATTTCTGTTGAAAATTTTGTCAAAATTTTATTTCGATATAAAATTATGTCAAAATTTTATTTCTATCGAAAATTTTGTCAACATTTTATTTCTATAGAAAATGTTGTTAAAATTTTATTTTTATAGAAAATTTTGTCAAAATTGTATTTCTATAGAAAATTTTGTCAAAATTTGTATTGCTATAGAAAATTTTGTCCAAATTTTATTTCTATAGGAAAATTTGTCAAAATTTCATTTCTATAGGAAATATTGTCAAAATTTTGTTTCTGTAGAAAAAGTCAAAATTTTGTTTCTATAAAAAAATTTTGTCATAATTTTATTTCTATAGGAAATTTTGTCAAAATTTTATTTGTATAGACAATTTGTTCAAAATTTTTATTGCTATAGAAAATTTTATCAAAATTGAATTTCTATAGAAAATGTTGTCAAAATTTTAATTCTATAGAAAATTTGTCAAAATTTTATTTCTATAGAAAATTTAGTCAAAATTTCATTTCTATAGAAAATTTAGTCAAAATTTTATTTCTATAGAAAATTTTGTCAAAATTTTATTTCTATAGAAAATTTTGTCAAAATTTTATTTCTTTAGAAAATTTTGTCAAAAGTTTAT
This sequence comes from Haematobia irritans, assembly GCF_050003625.1. Lineage (NCBI taxonomy): Eukaryota > Metazoa > Arthropoda > Insecta > Diptera > Muscidae > Haematobia > Haematobia irritans. The sequence goes on along the minus strand of NC_134397.1, from coordinate 219,895,167 downwards.
TTCTATAGAAAATTTTGTCAACATTTTATTTCTATAGCAAATTTGGTAAAAATTTTGTTTTTATAGAAAATTTTGTCAAAATTTTATTTCTATAGAAAATTTTGTCAAAATTTTATTTCTATAGAAAATTTTGTCAAAATTGTATTTCTATAGAAAATTTTGTCAAAATTTTATTTCTATAGAAAATTTTGTCAAAATTGTATTTCTATAAAAAATTTTGTCAAAATTTCATTTCTCTAGAATTTTTTTCAAAATTTCATTTCTATCGAAAATTTTGTCAATTTTTTTATATATAAAAAGTTTTGTCATTTTTTTATAGAAAAATTTGTCAAAATTTTATTTCTATAGAAAATTTTGTCAAAATTTTATTTCTATAGAAAATTTTGTCAAAAGTTTATTTCTATAGAAAATTTTATCAACATTTTATTTCTATAGCAAATTTGGTCAAAATTTTATTTCTATAGAAAATTTTGTCAAAATTTTATTTCTATAGAAAATTTTGTCAAAATTTTATTTCTATAGAAAATTTGTGAGTCAACCAAAACATTAGGAATTCTTGCAATCTAGCAAACAGTAAAAAATCTACCATTTTTGATAGAATTCTACCGACTGTGGCAACCGTGCTAGGGTGACATTTAACTTTGGCGATAGTACCTTTGCCCCTTTGTGTCCCTCTTGTGTTAGGTGGGTGGATTGCCTCATCATCAGGAAGAAAACAAAATAGAAACATTAAGTGGTCGTTAAACCGACATTTGCAGTTAAAACTTTTATTATTATATTTTTATATATTTTTTATATCAATATGCTACATTTTTGCTGGCATATGCTTTGGGTAAAAGAACATCAGACAGAATCAAAAAATGGATCGATTTAGTAACACCAATTATTAGTAAAGCTATGAAAATTAAACAAACAGGAATTGAATTTGTTTTTTTATCAAACGAAAGAAAATATTCTAGAGGGGTTAAGTTATGCTGGTAGTGATATACCAAAAAAAAAAAAACGAACAAAAAAAACCTATTAATTCCTTTAAGATGTTTTTTATTATGTTTTCCCCCATCATCAAATCGCTATTATCCTTCCGAATACGATCCTATTAAAGTGTTGTGTTAAAATAAGGATTTTTTTCACTATTTTTATATCATTAGCTTACACTTGTTTGGTAATCGGCAATAAAAGAAGGGTATAGTTATCGCCCATCCACCCTTAGTTACTTTGTCTTCTTTATTATCATCATCATAGTCATCGAGTTGTCCTTTTCACAAAAGTTTAAGCAAAATGTCTTAGTTATGAGTGATGATTACAATCGCCAAGAAAAAGTTTTTAAGTGTTTTCAGTAGAAGAGAAGTAAAAATCCCATTAATTTTGACCGGTACTTATGTCATATAGTCTAAATAAAATATGTTATTGTGAGAATTTTATTCGGATCTATTATTCGGGCTGAATTTGGTTCATAAAGGAGAATATTGGACAAAAACACAAAAAAATATATAACCAAAATATTTCCAATTAAAAATTTGATTGATTGCAACGTAATCAATTAAAAAATTTAATGATACAATTAACTTGTTAATCAATCTAAAGAATAAGGTCAATTAAGGAAATGATTGAAAATTGTTTCCTTTGTTACTAAAAAAACAAGTATATACGGCCGCAAGTTCGGCCAGACCGAATCTCATGTACCCTCCACCATGGACTGCGTAGAAACTTCTAATACAGACTGTCATCCACAATCGAATTACTTGGGTTGCAGTAACACTTGCCAATGGCAAGGTATCTTAAAATTTCTTAACAACGTCTTTTAAATTGTAAGTTAGTCCATACGGGGAATATATTAAACAAAAAAGGCCGATTGAATACGTATATAATTCAGATTGACAAAATTTTCTTTAGAAATACAATTTTGACAAAATTTTCTATAGAAATAAAATTTTAATAAAATTTTTCTATAGAAATAAAATTTTCACAAAAAATTCTATAGAAACAAAATTTTTACAAAATTTTCTATAGAAATAAAATTTTGGCACAATTTTCTATAGAAATAAAATTTTGACCAAATTTTCTATTGAAATAAAATTTTGACAAAATTTTCTATAGAAATGAAATTTTGACAAAATAAAATGTTGGTAGTTTATTTTTGGCGATATGGACCAATTTTTGTGTGACTGGGGATCGGCTATATATAACTATATACCGATATGGACTAATTTTGGCATGGACATATACTAGCTTAATGAGCCAAATTTCAACCGAATCAGATGAATTTTGCTCCAGGAAAATTTATATATTTTTTTAATTTTTATACCCTCCAGCATAGGATGGGGGTATATTAACTTTGTCATTCCGTTTGTAACACATCGAAATATTGCTCTAAGACCCCATAAAGTATATATATTCTGGGTCGTGGTGAAATTCTGAGTCGATCTGAGCATGTCCGTCCGTCCGTCCGTCCGTCTGTTGAAATCACGCTGACTTCCGAACGAAACAAGCTATCGACTTGAAACTTGGCACAAGTAGTTGTTATTGATGTAGGTCGTATGGTATTGCAAATGGGCCATATCGGTCCACTTTTACGTATAGTCCCCATATAAACGGACCCCCAAATTTGGCTTGCCGATCCTCTAAGAGAAGCAAATTTCATCCGGTCAGGCTGAAATTTTGTAGATGGTGTTGGTATATGGTCTCTAACGACCATGCAAAAATTGGTCCACATCGGTCCATAATTATGTATATCCCCCATATAAACCGATCCCCCCATTTGGCTTGCCGAGCCTCTAAGAGAAGCAAATTCCATCCGATCAGGCTGAAATTTTGTACATGCTGTTGGTATATGGTCTCTAACAACCATGCAAAAATTGGTCCACATCTGTCCATAATTATATATAGCCTCCATATAAACCGATCCCCCGATTTGGCTTGCGGAGCCTCTAAGAGAAGCAAATTTCATCCGATCCGGCTGAAATTTGGTACATGGTGCTAGTATATGGTCTCTAACAACCATGCAAAAATTGGTCGAAATCGATCCATAATTATATATAGCCCCCATATATACCGATCCTCAGATTTGCCTTCCGGAGCCCCTTGGAAGAGCAAAATTCATCCGATTCGGTTGAAATTTGGTACGTGATGTTAGAAACTTGGCACAAGTAGTTGTTATTGATGTAGGTCGTATGGTATTGCAAATGGGCCATATCGGTCCACTTTTACGTATAGCCCCCATATAAACGGACCCAAATTTGGCTTGCCGATCCTCTAAGAGAAGAAAATTTCATCCGATCAGGCTGAAATTTTGTAGATGGTGTTGGTATATGGTCTCTAACGACCATGCAAAAATTGGTCCACATCGGTCCATAATTATATATAGCCCCCATATAAACCGATCCCCCCATTTGGCTTGCCGAGCCTCTAAGAGAAGCAAATTCCATCCGATCAGGCTGAAATTTTGTACATGCTGTTGGTATATGGTCTCTAACAACCATGCAAAAATTGGTCCACATCTGTCCATAATTATATATAGCCTCCATATAAACCGATCCCCCCATTTGGCTTGCCGAGCCTCTAAAAGAAGCATATTTCATCCGATCCTGCTGAAATTCGGTACATGGTGTTGGTATATGGTCTCTAGCAACCATGCAAAAATTGGTCCACATCGGTCCATAATTATATATAGCCTCCATATAAACCGATCCCCCGATTTGGCTTGCGGAGCCTCTAAGAGAAGCAAATTTCATCCGATCCGGCTGAAATTTGGTACATGGTGCTAGTATATGGTCTCTAACAACCATGCAAAAATTGGTCGAAATCGATCCATAATTATATATAGCCCCCATATATACCGATCCTCAGATTTGCCTTCCGGAGCCCCTTGGAAGAGCAAAATTCACCGATTCGGTTGAAATTTGGTACGTGGTGTTAATATATGGCCTCAAACACCCATGCAAAAATTAGTCGAAATCGGTCCATAATTATATATAGCCCCCATATAAACCGATCCCCAGATTTGGCTTGCGGAGCCTCCAAGAGAAGCAAATTTCATCCGATCCGGCTGAAATTTGGTACATGGTGCTAGTATATGGTCTCTAACAACCATGCAAAAATTTGTCCACATCGATCCATAATTATATATAGCCCCCATATAAACCGATCCCCAGATTTGACCTCCGGAGCCCCTTGGAATGATATTTACCAACCATGCCAAAAGTGGTCCATATCAGTCCATAATCATATATAGTCCCCATATAAACCGATCCCAAGATTTGGTTTTGGAGCCACTTGGAGGAGCAAATTTCATCCGAGTCAGTTGAAATTTGGTACATTGTGCTAGTATATGGCCGTTAACAACCATGCCTAATTAGGTCCATATCAGTCTATAGGTATATATAGCCCTCAGATAAATAGATCCCCAATCACACAAAAATTGGTCCATATCAATTTCATAATTGTTTTTATTGTAATTATTTGTAGACTTACCTATACATACCTTTTTGTCTAATATATACCACGTATGGACTAACTCACAATTTAGAAAACGATGTTAAGAAGTTTTAAGATACCACAACCCAATTAATTCGATTGTGGATGACAGTCTTTCGTAGAAGTTTCTACGCAAACCATGGTGGAGGGTACATAAGATTCGGCCTGGCCGAACTTACGGCCGTATATACTTGTTTTACATATTGTATTTGTATTTAATATGTCGAAGATGTTACTGAGCCAGATTTTAAGGTCGTCTTCGCCATCAAAGGTAACAGCCCTTATTTGATTTTAGTTCAATTTCCGATTTTTTTTCTCTGTAAAATAAATGAATAGTTTATATAATCTTCCATAATATCAATTTTCTTTTATTCTGTTTTAAAATTTTTATTTTTTTTAATTATTTTTTGTTTCTTAAAAAAAATTGTTTGTTTTTCATTAAATCCTCCAAAAAAAAGACAAATTCATTCACAGATACCCATGAACTATTGTCAGTAAATCTTCATTTGAAATTCTATTATGATTGTTTACATTTTCGCCCATTCCCAGGAAATCATTTCTGTCATTTTATTTTCTGTTCTCTATAGTCAAGACTTTGGTCAATGACTCATAATGTAAACCCCTCTGAGTTTTTCCAACCACATACATATTTTTCACAAAGCTGTCAACGAAAAAACACACAACAAACAAAATATTCCCTTTTGTGGGCCAGCATAAGTCCGCCGCCACCCTGTGGACAATTTCTTGAAAATATCCAATGACTTGGAATAAACATCTGTATCTTTGAAGAGCTATGGGTCTGGTCTATCTACCCTATTCTGTTGATAGTTTATGGAGTTCTTAGTCTATTCTTTTTTCAGTTTTTTTTTTTTTTTGTTACTTTCAGTAAACCTCAACACATTTCATTGCCTTCGCATTTTTGGCTTGCAAGAAATAAGAAATCAATTTTATTGACCTATAAATCTATTAACAATAGCAGTATTCACTATAACAATAGACCTAATAAATTATAATAGATGTTGGCGTTTTTTTATCTTTTCTTCAGATTTTTTTTATTTGGCTGCTTCTTCGATGCGTTTTATTTGCTGGCCTCTATGTCAGGGCATTTGAACAAGGAGACAATTTATGACAAACTATATTTCTTTGAAGGCAGATGTAATAATTTTTTTTTTATCTATTATCATTTCTAGTATTTTTTGTCGTTTGTGAAAATCTAGACTGTAAATAAACCAGTATGTTGAATACTATGAAAATTTATTTTTTATTTGGTGGAAAATTGATAGAAAATTGATTGTTGTAAATTAAGAGTACACACAGAGAAATGATTTGTATAATCATTTAAATATCATTCTTTTGATAACACTGTGGTCGTAGAAAGTTGTTCATAATTTTATAGACTACATTTCTTCCCTTGATTGTTTGGTAAACTTTTCAATGGTTCAAGAGCTGTAGACGAAAAGACGGAAAAAATCGCTGATAAAACTGGTGACATATTTGCGGTTTTGAGCATGAAGATGAAATTTTTCCGATTCAGCACTTTTGTTGGCCGAGACAAGCGCTAGAACTTTGTTGTAGACTGCAAAAGAAATTCACAGCATTTTTTGAGCTAAGGCTATGCGAAAATTGCAAAAAAGGGCTCAAAATTGAATTTGGCGAATAAAACATTAGAGGCTCATAAAAATCGAACGGCAATCAATCTAGAAAATAAAATCTAGAAAATACTTTTCTACTTTCAACGAGTACATTCGTCTGGGATAAGTGATTTTTATACCCGGCGCCACACTGTGGAACAGGGTATTATAAGTTAGTCAATATGTTTGCAACACCCAGAAGGAGACGAAATAGACACATGGTGTCTTTGGCAAAAATGCTCAAGGTGGGCTCCTGAGTCGATATAGACATGTCCGTCTGTCCGTCTGTCCGTGAACAAATTTTTGTAATCAAAGTCTAGGTCGCAGTTTTAGCCCAATCCAATCAAATTTGGTAGAAGTATGTGTTTTGGCTCAGAATAGATCCCTATTGATTTTGGAAGAAATCGGTTCAGATTTAGATATAGCTCCCATATATATCTTTCGCCCGATATGGACTAATACGGTCCCAGAAGCCAGAGTTTTACCCCAATTTGGTTGAAATTTTGCACAGGGAGTAGAATTAGTAGTGTAGTCAAGTGTGCCAAATTTTATTGAAATCGGTTCAGATTTAGATATAGCTCCCATATATAGCTTTCGCCCGATTTACACTCATATGACCACAGTGGCCAATCTTTTACTCCGATTTATTTGAAATTTTGCACAGGGAGTAGAATTAGCATTGTAGCTATGCGTGCCAAATTTGGTTGAAATCGGTTCAGATTTAGATATATCTACCATATATAGCTTTCGCCCGATTTACACTCATATGACCACAGAGGCCAATTTTTTGCTCCGATTTATTTGAAATTTTGCACAGGGAGTAGAATTAGCATTGTAGCTATGCGTGCCAAATTTGGTTGAAATCGGTTCAGATTTAGATATATCTACCATATATAGCTTTCGCCCGATTTACACTCATATGACCACAGAGGCCAATTTTTTGCTCCGATTTAGTTGAAATTTTGCACAGGAAGTAGAATTAGCATTGTAGCTATGCGTGCCAAATTTGATTGAAATCGGTTCAGATTTAGATATAGCTCCCATATATATGTTTTTCTGATTTCGACAAAAATGGTCAAAATACCAAAATTTTCCTTGTAAAATCGCCACTGCTTAGTCGAAAAGTTGTAAAAATTACTCTAATTTTCCTAAACTTCTAATACATATATATCGAGCGATAAATCATAAATAATCTTTTGCGAAGTTTCCTTAAAATTGCTTCAGATTTAAATGTTTCCCATATTTTTTACTAACATTGTGTTCCACCCTAGTGCATTAGTCGACTTAAATTTTGTGTCTATAGATTTTGTAGAAGTCTATCAAATTCTGTCCAGATCGAGTGATATTTAAATGTATGTATTTGGGACAAACCTTTATATATAGCCCCCAACACATTTGACGGATGTGATATGGTATCGAAAATTTAGATCTACAAAGTGGTGTAGGGTTTAATATAGTCGGCCCGACTTTAGACTTTCCTTACTTGTTTGACTGAAATTTGTGTGTTGCACTGTGTAATTATTGAATTCGTTTGTATTTGATTGAAGACTCCACCAATGGCAATCATGCTCTCTTGGTTCTTCATTATCATAATGTCAAATATTGTTCTACAATATCTCACCAATATATCTACCGATTCTTACTTTGTAGTATTTAAGATAATAAAAGCAAAATTAGTATTTCTTTGGCTTCTTTTCTTGAGGTTTTCTTCTTCTTTTTTTTTTTGCTGTTAAACCTTGGTTATAGCTTTACAACATTTTTTTTGTCCATTAACTCTGAGACATTATATCAATCGTCCTTTATATAGCTTGGTAATGTATAATATGATATATGATCCATGTAATTGTTGAATCATAAAATAAGGACATCGTAAAAGAGGACATCATAAAAGTCCAGTATATACTTACTCTAAACTAAGTAACATCAACATTAAACTTAACCAAAGAATAGTGACCATCAAACATTAAGTATGGTCTTTCTATAATTACTTGTACTTTAAGTACAACACTAAAGTTGGGGACAATTTAAGCTTCACACAAGCAATGGATTAAGCAATAAAATATGAGAAAATATGACCAATATATAAAAGGAACTAAAATACTAATTAAAGATGTAAGAGATTGTAGTTGGGTGAAATGACTGATATTTAGCCATTTTATGGGCGAAAAAATCCATTAAGTTGATTAACATAGAATATTTTCCAACTGATATAATTTAAAAACAAGTAAGTAAAGTCTAAATTCGGGCGGACCGACTATATTATACCCTTCACCCCTATGTAGGCTAAAATTTGTGTTACCATCTCAACTACTTCACATTTGCTGGAAGCTATATAAAGGAGACAATTTTTTTACTTCTACAAAATCTCTAGAATTAAAATTTAAATCGGCTAACGCTATCCAGTTAATTGCAGGAAACTTCCATTGAAAATCGGTCTAAAATGTGTAACAGTCTACCTTTTTTCCCCAACTCTGGTGTACGTATATATGGGAGCTATATATAATCTGAACCGATTTTGACTAAATTTGACATGTATAGTTAGAATAATAATTCTGCTATCTATGCGAAATTTCACGTAAATGGGAGTATAACTTTGGCCGCCTGGTCATATGAGTGCAAATCGGACGGAGGATATATATGGGAGCCATATCTAAATCTGAACCGATTTCAACCAAATTTGGCACAATTACCGATACTACTAAACGTACTCCTTGTGCGAAATTTGAAGCAAATCACGGCAAATCCCTGGATTTTGAGGCCATATAAGTTCAAATCCGATGTAAGATATATATGGGAGCTATATCTAAATTTCAACCGATTTCAATCAAACTTACCAAACATTGGTAGAATGTGAATTCTACCTACTGTGCAAAATTTCACGAAGATCGGTATTAAACTTTGGCCTCTGTGGTCATATGAGTCCAAATCGGACGAAAGATATATATGGGAGCTATATCTAAATCTGAATCGATTTTGACCATATTTGGCACATACAATAGTACCGTTAAAATTACCGCTTGTGCAAATTTTGAAGTAAGTCAGGGCAAAACTCTGGCTTTTGAATGAAACCATATAAGTCCAAATCGGGCGAAAGATATATATATTTGAGCTATATCTAAATCTGAACCGATTTTAACAAAATTTGACACACTTAACGATACTATTAAACGTACCCCTTTTGCAAAATTTGAAGCAAATCACGGCAAAACTCTAGCTTCTGTGGCCATATAATTAAATCGGACGAAAGATATATATGGGAGCTATATCTAAATTTGAACCGATTTCAATCAAATTTACCAAGCATTGGTAGTATGTCCATTCTACCCTCTCTGCAAAATTTCACGAAGATCGGTAGTAAACTTTGGCCTCTGTGGACATATGAGTCTAAATCGGTCGAAAGATATATATGGGAGCTATATCTAAATCTGAACCGATTTGGCTGATGTTTTGCAAGATTTTGGAGATTCATAAAATATTTGGATGTACGGTATTTCAAGAAAATCGCTTGATAAACACGCTAACTTTGACCAAATCGGGGATAAATATATATGGAAGCTATATCTAAATCTGAACCGATTTTTTCGAAAACCAATAGCGATTGTCTCTGTCCCAAGAAACGACCCTCTGCCAAATTTAAGGACGATCGGACTTAAATTGCGAGCTGTACTTTGTGCACAAAATTACATATACAGACAGACAGACAGACGGACGGACAGACGGACATCGCTAAATCGACGCAGAATTTAATTCTAAGCCGATCGGTATACTAAAAGATGGGTCTAAGACCACTATTTCTTGGCGTTACATACAAATGCACAAACTTATTATACCCACAGTAGTGGTGAAGGGTATAAAAATTGGCCACAAGGATTTTCGTCTTTTTCCCAACCGTATTTTACAAAACACTATTAGTTAAATCACACTTAAAACTGGTACACTGTTACTCCTCCTTACCACTAAATGGAACAATAAAATAAATAAACAAGAAAAAAAAGGTTAGCAAAAACCTAAAACACCAAATTGTCACAAATGTCGTTTTGGGCCATGTGAGACCTGAAAAATTACTTCCTGTATTTTTTTTTATTTATTATCGAGGGAGTTGAATAAAGAGACGAAAAGACACACAGATACTTTTTTTTTTTGGCAAAGGATCAAATAAAGTTCACTTGGTAAAGGATAATGAAATGGAAAAGAAGAATAAAAGCAAAAAAAACTAAACTAAACTCTCAGCAAAACCGGAAGAAATAAAACTAAACTTTGGTTAGACATCGTATTTCTTATCACTAGAACTGGTGTTAAGGGAGTTTTCAAACTAAAAATAAAATATATTCCTAAATATAGGCCAACTTGTATTGTCAATATTCGTGGTGGTGGTTAATGGAAACCATGCCGGGGGGACAAGCAATTAATTTATGGTTTGTCCAGTACCATAAAAATGAAACTAATTTTATTTAGAGGAAGATAACTAAATTGTTTCTGTTTTATAATAAATGAATGGGGTTGATGTTAATTTTGAAATTTACTATATATAAATTGTTGTGATTTTTTTTTTGTGCTACTGAATACACACACACAAAAAAAGTTTATCGCAAAACTTATATGCAGACAAAAGTAAACTGTTTTATAGCAAGAATAATCTATGTCGTGGGAAAATTTAAATAAATTACACTTCACATTTTAATATTTCCACAAAGCGTTGTTTCACAACCAGGAAAATTTAATGCTCTAGTGTACTTTTTAACTACAATCCACGAAATTGCTCATAGAAGACAATAATGAACTAAAAGTAACGAAAAATTCATTGGTGCCAAATCATGACCATTATAACCATACTGTAGTCAATTCCTACTATTTTTGGAAATCGTACGAAATTTTTCTTTTGCTTAAGTGCATACTGAACTTATAACTTTGAACTAAACGTGGGTATAAAGTTCAATGCCGTAATTAATACCCACGTTCAGTTCAAAGTAAAACAAGTATATACGGCCGAAAGTTCGGCCAGGCCGAATCTTATGTACCCTCCACTATGGATTGCGTAGAAACTGAAGACTGTCATCCACAATCGAATTACTTGGGTTGCGGTAACACTTGCCGATGGCAAGGTACCTTAAAACCTTAACACCGTCTTCTCAATTGTAAGTTAGTCCATACGGGGTATATATTAAACAAAAATAAAAACAGCCCGATTAAATATGTATATAATTCAGTTCGACGAAATTTTCTATAGAAATAAAATTTTGACAAAATTTTCTATAGAAATAAAATTTTGTATAGAAATAAAATTTTTACAAAATTTTCTATAGAAATAAAATTTTGACAAAATTTTCTATAGAAATAAAATCTTGACAAAATTTTCTATAGAAATAAAATGTTGACAAAATTTTCTATAGAAATAAAATTTTGACAAAATTTTCTATAGAAATAAAATTTTTACAAAATTTTCTATAGAAATAAAATGTTGACAAAATTTTCTATAGAAATAAAATTTTTACAAAATTTTCTATAGAAATAAAATTTTTACGAAATTTTCTAAAGAAATAAAATTTTGACAAAATTTTCTATAGAAATTAAATTTTGACAAAATTTTCTATAGAAATAAAATTTTTACGAAATTTTCTAAAGAAATAAAATTTTGACAAAATTTTCTATAGAAATAAAATTTTTACAAAATTTTCTATAGAAATAAAATTTTTACGAAATTTTCTAAAGAAATAAAATTTTGACAAAATTTTCTATAGAAATAAAATTTTTACAAAATTTTCTATAGAAATAAAATTTTTACGAAATTTTCTAAAGAAATAAAATGTTGACAAAATTTTCTATAGAAATAAAATTTTGACAAAATTTTCTATAGAAATAAAATGTTGACAAAATTTCCTTTGGAAATAAAATTTTAACAAAATTTTCTACAGAAATAACATGTTGACAAAATTTTCTATAGAAATAAAATTTTGACAAAATTTTCTATAGAAATAAAATTTTTACAAAATTTTCTATAGAAATTAAATTTTGACAAAATTTTCTATAGAAATAAAATGATGACAAAATTTTCTATGGAAATAAAATTTTTACAAAATTTTCTATAGAAATAAAATGTTGACAAAATTTTCTAAAAAATAAAATGTTGACAAAATTTTCTATAGAAATAAAATTTTGACAAAATTTTCTATAGAAATAAAATTTTGACAAAATTTTCTATAGAAATAAAATTTTGACAAAATTTTCTATAGAAATAAAATTTTTACAAAATTTTCTATCGAAATAAAATTTTTACGAAATTTTCTAAAGAAATAAAATTTTGAAAAAATTTTCTATAGAAATAAAATTTTGACAAAATTTTCTATAGAAATAAAATGTTGACAAAATTTTCTATAGAAATAAAATGTTGACAAAGTTTCCTTTGGAAATAAAATAGAAATAAAATGTTGACAAAATTTCCTTTGGAAATAAAATTTTGACAAAATTTTCTATAGAAATAAAATTTTGACAAAATTTTCTATAGAAATAAAATGTTGACAAAATTTTCTATAGAAATAAAATTTTTACAAAATTTTCTATAGAAATAAAATTTTTACGAAATTTTCTAAAGAAATAAAATTTTGACAAAATTTTCTATAGAAATAAAATTTTGTCAACATTTCTATAGACATAAAATTTTGCCAAAATTTTCGATAGAAATAAAATTTGACCAAATTTTCTATAGAAATAAAATTTTGACAAAATTTTCTATAGAAATAAAATGTTGACAAAATTTTCTTTAGATATAAAATGTTGACAAATTTTTCTATAGAAATAAAATGTTGACAAAATTTTCTATAGAAATAAAATTTTGGTAGATTATTTTTGGGAATCGGCTATGTATAACTATAGACCGATATGGACCAAGTTGGGCATGGTTGTTAGCGGCCATATACTAGCGCAATGTACCAAATTTCAACCCGATCTGATGAATTTTGCTCCTCCAAGAACTCTGGAGGTCACATCTGGGGATCGGTTTACATGGGGGCTATATATAATTATGGACCGATGTGGACCATTTTTTGCGTGATAGGTAGAGACTATATACTAAAACCATGTACCAAATTTCAGCCGGATGGGATGAAATTTGCTTCTCTTAGAGGCTCCGCAGTCCAAATCTGGGGATCGGCGTATATGGGGGCTATACATAACTATAGACCAATGTGGACCAATTTTTGCGTAGTTATTAGATACCGTATACTAACACCATGTAGCAAATTTCAGCAGGATCTGATGAAATTTGGTTCTCTTAGAGGCTCCGCAAGACAAATCGGGGGATCGGTTTATATGGGGGCTATACATAATTATGGACCGATGTGGACCAATTTTTGCATGGTTGTTAGAGACTATATACTAACACCATGTACCAAATTTCAACTGGATCGGATGAATTTTGCTCCTCCAAGAGGCTCCGAAGTCCAAATCTGGGGATCGGTTTATATGGGGACTATATATAATTATGGACCGATATGGATCAATATTTGCATGGGTGTTACAGACTAAGCATCCGTCGATGCTTAGATCGACTCAGAATTTCACCACGACCCAGAATATATATACTTTATGGGGTCTTAGAGCAATATTTCGATGTGTTACAAACGGAATGACAAAGTTAATATACCCCCATCCTATGGTGGAGGGTATAAAATAATTAATTGAGATGTGGAAAATTTCGAAAAAAAAAAATAAAATTTAACTACAAAAAAATTTGTTTGCAATAAAAATAAGTTATATACAACTTTAGTTTAACTGTGGATTTTTCCGGTGTCCAAATTGTCATTATTTTTATTGCAAATAAATAATTATTTTGTTTTAATTTAATTTTATTTTTTCGAAATTTCCACAGCCCAATACAAATTTGCTTGTCCCCTTGGATATAAATTTAAATAAGTTCAATGTAAACTAAAGCAGAAGAAAATTTTCCCAAAACTACTAAGAGTGAACTACTACCCATTTAGTACGGCGTCAATGATTTTTTCTTTGCTTTTGGTATAAGTTTTTTATGAGAAGGTGTAATTTAAACAAATAAACAAATTGTGGAAATCTCCAAAAAAGAAGTAAAATTTAGTTAAGTTCTCCCAAAGTTAATTTCAAAAAGAAATGTTTCCTTTTGATCTCTGTGTATTTGCAATTTTTAATTTAAAAATAATAACAAAAATTTAAATTTAAATTATTTTTATAGTTTTTTCTTTTTTCATTTTATGAAAAGAGGACAGTTTTGTGGATATCACCATAAATGTAGTACAATTTAGTTCAATTTTCAAACGAGGTAGTTCATTTTTCCCAAAACCAATTTCCCTTTTGTCTGTTTATATTTTCCATTTTAATAAAAATTTATATTTATTTTTGTTTTACTTTCCCTGTTTTTTTACTTTGCGACCCAAATTTTGATGACACAGATTCCAGTGAAGCTTTATCAATGTCATTGAAATATGTACCTGTCCTTGCATGTCCATCTCCATCATTGTCATCATCAACTTCAATATGCACAGCATAAAAATATGACCATCAATTTTTTCATTTTTCATATTTTATCTATATACCTTAAATGATGAATTATAGATAGCTGTGATATTTTTGACCTTCTCCAAGCATAGATGAGGAAAAACACATTTTGGTTATATGTCAAGAAAAATAATTTTCTTATGAACATTTTTTATCTTAGTCTTGTCTGTTTATGGATGCTTTAGTTCGAGAGTATGGTAAATGAAAGGCAACTTAAACTGGCTAAAAATTGGCTTAAAATTTTACTCTGAATATCAGTGACTAAAATTATCCGGTTTAACCACAGCTCGAAAATTTAAAAAATCGAAAAAGGGGATTATAAGTCTAAACCTCAAAGATGCGATTTTTCAAAATTTGTAAATATAGTTGAAAAGTCGAAAATTCTAAATATTGGACTATTCCAAATTTTCACAAAGTCGAAAACTCAAAAAGTTGACTTTTCCAAAATTAAAAAAAAATTGGTCGACAAGTAATCGATTTGGTTATGATTACAATTTCTAGTTTGTTCTTCAAAAGAGAATCCAGGTTTCCCTGTCTAAGTCAGTATTCGGCTTGCAGAGAGATTTAAATTGTCTTTCCATCACGAGGTTTGCTCCGGATATTCGATGTCTTCAAGGAATTCCCTAATATGTCTCCAGATCCCGAAACAGATTTTGCCGATATAGTGGGCTTTATATCGTTCAAAAGCAGATAAAATTCCAAGGTCTCAACCTTGTCAAACATGTCTTATATACACCAACGTCGTCTACACAGAAAAAAAAATTCACGAAAGTTTTTCCAATTAAAGTCTTAATTGAGTTCTAAAAAATATTAATTTAAAAATTTTATTGATTCAAAAACTTTTTTTTAATTGAAACAAAAATCAGTCACAAAAATTAATAGTATCAAATAATTTTTTAATTGAATCAATTAATTTTTTAATTGACGTTCAATTAATTTTTTAATTGATACTATCGTTTCCGTGATTGATATTTCAATTTAAAAATTATTTGGATCAATTAATTTCGTGATTGAATCAGAAACAATTTTTTGTGTACTGCTCTTATTCGGCGCACATGTTCTCTAACTTTAGGTTAGGTTAGGTTAGGATATAGAGGATGACAAAAATCCTTGGAAATGAATTGTTGTCCATTTTGACCATAATGGACTAACGTGTTATTTTATCTTCCTCATCTTGATATTGCTCCCCGTCAAGATTAATGCCATCATATTTGTGTACCTTCCATTAAAGTTTCCTTAAATCTTCGACCCAGAAGCTTTCATGAATACGAGTATATTCCTCACACCACTTGTAGACTGAACAGTAAAAGGGAGTTGACAAAATGTACTGCCACTATACCTAAACTTCCTCACTATGCTGTCGCTCAAATCAGTAATAGTCTGATGGAAAAAGGAACTCAGTACCTTTGTAATGATTCACCATATCGCTATAAGTAGTATGCTAAAAAGTGGAAGTTTTCATTCCCCAACGTTATCCAAGAAACCTTAAATGTCGCCTAGGTATTATTTGGACAATCAATTTAGTCTGACAAATAATAAAAATGCCAAGAACCTTGCCGATTTTGAAAGTCTCACATTTTTCCCTTGAAATTTTGGACTTTAGTATCCTTTTTTTTAATTAACATCGGATCCTTGTCCAGTCTCTAAACTCAAGGTTTTCGGTTATAGCTCTCACGGCCTTTCTGATTGTCGTTCTAATCCTTCTCAGTAGTTTTTCATCAATGCTACGAGTATTTTCCCTTTCTATCGAAAGCAACGCCGGCTGAAGTTTCGCTTCGGTGGATGCTAATCTGTATGAATTGGATCATCCGTCCTCTGTTTGCTTCTTTCGGTCACCTCATAATATTTTTATCGCTATTGCGAACGTTACACTCTTTAATATCGCTTTATGGAGGGCCACATTCTCCTTTCGTCCAACTCGGTCCGCACAGCTTCTATGGGTTTCGTTTTCTTAGTTCTCTTTTTCTCCCAACTGTTCATTTGACTTTATCATTCCCCTTATTCCGGTGTGTCCAGGTGTTTAACTATGCTGTGGTACAGCAATTGGATACGACGAACTTCGTGTCATGGGTTTTGGTCAGAGTAAACTAAGGGGCCTGATCCAGGTCCATCTCCAAGGCAGTACCATATTTATCCTCCTCTTCGTGAAAAACTTTTAAGTTTTGGCGTCAACGACTCTACACCGCTCTGTGTGTCCTTTGACTCCAAATTCCATGAATCTTGGCTTCGCTTCTCTGCCTGTTCTCCAACGAAGGCTGCTCCCTAAACCTTGTCTTTCATACTGAAAAAAACGTATTCCCGTATGGATAATCTTTAACTGTCCTTTCGCATTACAAGACGGTTTGTCATCTCTGCTCTTACTTTCATTTCCCTCTGCCTATCAGCAATAATATTTACGTTCTCAGGTCTCAGATTTTATTTCTGAGCCACTACACACTTTGCATTATCACCTACACTTCTCGCAGCAAAACTAGGCTGTGGTCCACCAATCGAATTTCCTCGCATCACATTAACTTGATTTTCGGTTTAGCGTCGGTGATAAACTCCGAGGAGGGTTGCTCCCCGATCCTCTCCCATTATGAAAGGTTTGTTCCCGTTACAAAGAACAGCATAGTATTGGTTTTGATCAGGTGGGCTAGGTAGGAGACCTGGTCCAGGCCCAACATTAACACAGTGCCATAAAGGGAGATACGGTCAAAATTTGGTCAATATAAACTTGACGTATTTCTTTCAATTTTGCATTTAAAAATCCTGAACACCCCTCATTTTGAAGGTGTGTGTGTAGAATGTTGCTCCTATTTTGATTTTGGAATTCACTCTTCAGTTGTCAAAATGCCGTTCAAGCACGAAGAGCAGCGTATCAAAATTTTGCTCGCGCATCGCGAAAATCCGAGCTACTCGCACGCAAAGCTCGCAAAATCGCTAAAAGTTGTCAAATCAACCGTTACAAATGTAATTAAAGTGTTTGAGGAACGTTTGTCGACAGCCAGGAAGTCTGGATCGTGGGGAAATCGAAAACCAGAGGCCGCTGAGACGACAAAGAGAGTTGCCGGTAGTTTCAAGCGAAACCCTAACCTCTCTCTCCGAGATGCCGCAAATAAGCTGGGTGTATCGCCTACAACCGTGCATCGAGACAAAAAACGAGCCGGACTATCGACTTACAAGAAGGTAGTGACTCCAAATCGCGATGATAAACAAAAAACGACGGCCAAATCGTGATCCCGGAGGCTGTACACGACGATGCTGACGAAGTTTGACTGCGTGGTAATGGACGACGAAACCTACGTCAAAGCCGACTACAAGCAGCTTCCGGGACAGGAGTTTTATACGGCAAAAGGAAGGGGAAAGGTAGCAGATATTTTCAAGCACATAAAACTGTCAAAGTTCGCAAAGAAATATCTGGTTTGGCAAGCCATCTGTACCTGTGGCTTGAAAAGCAGCATTTTCATAGCTTCCGGGACTGTCAACCAAGAAATTTACGTGAAAGAGTGTTTGAATAAACGTCTGCTGACTTTCCTGAAGAAACACGGTTGTTCCGTACTGTTTTGGCCGGATTTGGCATCTTGCCATTACGGTAAAAAGGTCATGGAGTGGTACGCCGCCAACAACGTGCTGGTGGTTCCCAAGGACAAGAACCCTCCCAACACGCCAGAGCTCCGCCCAATTGAGAAATACTGGGCTATTGTCAAGCGGAACCTAAAGAAAACCAAAAAAACTGCTAAGGACGAGCAGCAGTTCAAGGCAAACTGGCTTTCTGCGGCGAAGAAGGTGGACAAGTTGGACAAGGTGGCTGCACAAAATCTGATGGCAGGTGTCAAGCGTGAGGCCCGGCAATTCGGATTTGGAAAAGCGAAAGCCTAACTGAATATTTTTCCTGAATTTCATACTAATTGAACTTGAAAAAGAAATTTAATTTGATTTTTTAAATAAACGATTTCGCCGATTTACACGCGTTTTCCCTTGACCAAATTTTGACCGTATCACCCTTTAGTCTAAGTGAGCCTGATACATCGGGCTGCCACAAAACCTAACCTAACTTATCTTTGTCTTCCTTTTTGTGAAAAATCTCTGAGTGACCCAGCATTCGGATATCCTCGCATCCCTGCTTAACATTTTAACCCAGATTGCTAGATTT
The DNA here is from genome assembly GCF_050003625.1 of Haematobia irritans. Taxonomy (NCBI): domain Eukaryota; kingdom Metazoa; phylum Arthropoda; class Insecta; order Diptera; family Muscidae; genus Haematobia; species Haematobia irritans. Next base: position 219,876,405 of record NC_134397.1, on the reverse strand, counting down.
TCGGCTTAGCATCGGTGATAAATTCCGAGGAGGACTGTTTGCCGACCCTTTCTCATCATGAAAAAATAGCTACGGTAACGAAAAACGCTATGTGTTTTGATCAGAGGGGACTAGCAGACTTGATACAGACCAAACACTAAGACAGTGCCATCTTTATCTTCCTCTAAGTGGTCCAGCAATGGGATTGCAGCGCGATTCTATGTTGAGATCAATGACAAGGGACCTCCTTTTTATAGCCGAGTCCGACCGATGAAAAGCTTTGTGTGGAATAAGAGACCTAAGTCAGGGCCAACACAAAGACAGTACGACCACTGGGCAATTGGATGTCGGATTTCTTCTTGTCCAATTCTTCATTTTGTCTATTCAAACCCTTTAGAATCTTAAAATGTATTAAAATTTCCGACCCATCATTTACATCGATAGAAGTCTTAGTCATATGTGGGATATTCCCTTTGTTCATCAGTTTGAGATTGAGATAACCTTTAAAATAGTAACAGTTATCAAAGTGGTCCATATTTGATCTAAATCGGATCGGAAAAACAATGGATCTCTTTATTCTGCACTTGATATTTAATTTTGTTTAATCTAATGAAATAAAATTAACTAGAATTGATTTCAGAAGACTGGATGCAATGGATTTGCAATTTCCTCTGCATTTAGTTTCTCCTCAGTGTATCATCAATGATTGGCTCAGTATCTTCTTCATGTTTTTTTTTTTTTTTGACAACCAACTATATATATCAAGATACTACAACAAATTGTATAAATTCTTTGACAAAGTAACACTGTGTTTTTTCTTAATTAATAGCACTCAACAGTGAAACTACTATGAGGGTATAAAAAATCCACTATGGAAAGAAAAAAATCTGTCTGTGTAGGAGTCCTTGTCATACAAGAGAGCAGACAGATAGAGGACTTCTACACAAACAACATTGTGTTGCCGGCCAACCTTACGACTTTGCCCATACCTTGCACCACGATTAACAAGAGTGAAGTTGCCTTTCTTGCATCAGTTTAGTTTGACAATTGCCGCATTTAAGTGCTGGAAAAATTGGTGGTACTCTTGGTAGTACTTGAAGCGTCTGGACGTTGCTCGGTTGGTTGGTTGGTGTTGACTTAAACCCTGTGTCTTCCATCTTTTTGGTTTAATGGTGTTGGTCATAAGTGACTTTAAGACCAGTAGTCATTTTTTGTTTCGTCGGTTTGTTGGTTCTCACATTTCCATGTGAAGTAGTTTATGTGCAGTGCAGTTGTTGGTGAAGTTTGCTGTTGCTCCGCGCTATTCTCAAGCATTTACACTTTATTGAAGGACAGTGATTTCGAAGGGGCGAAAAATGGTAACACAGTAATCTTCGCTTACATACCTCGCGGAAAATTTCCAAATTTGAGAGTTCCATTCGGCAAGAAACCAACTCATAGCAAGTAATTCCCTGCCAATATTGAAGGACAGTGATTTCGGAGAGAGGAAAAATGGTAATACAGTAATAATCTTCGCTTAAATACATCGCGGAAAATTTCCAAATTTGAGAGTTCCATTCGGTAAGAAACCAACTCATAGCAAATAATTCCCTGCCAATTTCATTACACTCACACAGGGAAATTTTCCTAGACGCCATTCCTAACATGGGAACCTTTTTCACTGTCCCTTTGCGTTTCGACCACAACCGTTTCCGCCTGATATTTTTGATCTAGTTTTCAGTGACCCATCGTTTTGGGAAAGGGTCGATTTAGCAACGATTCACAGGCCACCTTTATATCCAGCTTCTTTTCATATCCGAATGGTTCTGCAATTTTCTTTAGCTATTGCATGGTACGCCTGAGATATCAAAACTACCGGAATGATAGCGATGAAAAAAAATAAGGTATTGT